>NC_052054.1:72008132-72165632 GCF_903992535.2 Arvicola amphibius | reverse complement strand
ATTCCCACTTTACAGTTCATCAACTATGGAAGTCAGGATAGGAACCTAAAGGTAGGAGCTGATACAGAAGCCATGGAAGGGTGCAGCTTACTGGGTTGCTTCCCATTACTTGCTAAGTCTGCTTTCTTATAGAACTCAGGACCACCAGGCCAGGAGTAATAACACCCACAATGGGTTGCCTCCTTTTCCATCCATCCCTAATTAAGAAAATACCTTAAATCAGCTCTAATGGAGGCATTTTATCAATTAATGTCCCCTCCTTTCAGATATCTCTAGTTCATGTGTCATGTTGACACAAGACTAGCCAGCACAAGGTCCATTCTTGTCTTATTGAGTAGATTAAGCAAAGCTATCACTATGCACACTCACCCACAACTGGTAAGACAAAAATGGGGATTATTGAATCTATTTTTAAAAATACAATTACTCATTTTAAATGTTTTACATAGGATTGGACTTTTGTATATTGCATAAAAATTTTGTATATTGACACAAATTTGAGATTAATTCTGTTAAACATACTGTACATACGTTTCTAATCTTGTTCAAGGTATTGTCCCTATACAGCTCATTTAACAATGTAATGCAAATTTCTAGTCTTTGAAAGTTATTATTACCAACTGTTTAATATAATAAGGAAATGCAGATTAGTAATTAGTCACCTATTATAATTTAACTTGTAGGTATATTAGGTACGTTTGCAAGGTGAAACAAAGATATATTTTAGAGAGACAGGCCATTTTCAAACAATTCAGAGATCTATAGAATATGACATTTGAGGTGCTTTAATAATATAGGCTCTTTTTTATGACAATGAGACATGCCTGCTTCTGCTAGCACCAACCTACTTCAGAGAAGATAATGGAGAAAGTCCACTGGACAAAAAAATCATATGCCCATGCCTTGACTGCTGTCTTAATTGAACAAGCAGGACACAAAAGAAAGTGACTGTCAAGCATTGTCAAGACAAGGAAGGACATCCCTGAAATATATCCTGCTTCACAGAAAAGTCTGTTAGATATGCTAGACCTGAGGCTGAAGATAGATGCCCCAATGTTGTAGAAGAAATCTAGGTGATTGTCCATACAGCCAACTATTTCTGTCATTTCTCACATTCTATGGAAGTTGCTTGCCTGTACTTCCTTCCTTCTCAATTAATATTATCTCTTTCTTAGGTCTCTGAGGGAGTTGAAGACTAAATTGTTATAGTTATAGTATTCTTTGTTTACCTGACACAGAATGCAAGCTATGACAAAAAGCAAACTGAGGACAGGATTTGAACTCACGAGATAGATATTGATAGGATAGATATGGAGTATTTTCTCTGAATTTGTCAAATAATAGTGGACTAGACATTGTTGATGTGTTTATTGCCTATATATATTGTATAAAGGTATTGTATTTACTGTATATACTTTT
This sequence comes from Arvicola amphibius, assembly GCF_903992535.2. Taxonomy (NCBI): domain Eukaryota; kingdom Metazoa; phylum Chordata; class Mammalia; order Rodentia; family Cricetidae; genus Arvicola; species Arvicola amphibius. The sequence continues at coordinate 72,164,213 of NC_052054.1, read as the reverse complement.
TCTCATATTAGTGAGTCTTCTTTTTCATTTTAGACAATAAGGTGAAATGTAGTAATATTTCATTTGTATATTAATAAATAAAGCTTGCCTGAAGATCAGAGAGTAAAACAGCCCCACTGGTCAGTCTTACAGACCAGGCAGTGGTAACACACACATTTAATTCCTGTAGCCACACTAGTTTGCCATAGAAACTGAGTGGCAAGTCTAGACAGTTCTTGCCACATAGCTCCAGGCTGGCCCTAAATCTTGATTTAGCTGCTGAGATTACAATTGTGGGTGCCATGCCTGACTCAAGCTCTTTCTTGGAATTTGCAGGTAAATAAAAGGAATTCAATTTCCAAGTGTGAGAAGCCAGACATCTCAGGACAGGGTCAGAGCTGTGTGGTGGTACCAACACACATAGCAAAAGATCAATAGCCTGTGAATTTATTTGGGGCCAGGATACAAGTTTTACAGATATTTGGCATGAAAAGAAATGGGAACTTTTTATTAAGATTCTTAAGGCAGCATCTCTAATGGTGAATCCTATGCACAAGTAGGATTTTTGCATCTTAGACATCACATCATAAAGTTTGGATAAATCAACATAATCTATTCTTTTATTATTGTTTGTATCTGGAGTAGATAAGAATTGTATGACATCCTATAAAATTTAGTTTACTTGTTTTATAGTACTTTATTTATTGAATACTCATGCTTGAATATAATGTGTTTGGATCAAATCCATGCCCTTTCCCCTCTCCTTACATTCCTTTTATATGCCCCTATCACTTTTATCATATCCTCCCAACACCAACCTCTCTCTCTCTCTCTCTCTCTCTCTCTCTCTCTCTCTACCTCCATCTTTCTTGCACACATGCACACATGCGTGCACACACACAAACACATACAATCATCTTCATTACTTACATTAGATGTGATTCAGGGGGATGAACGTCTCAGGGCTAAGTGGGAAGGTCTCAGAGGCTGTATGCATGTCATTGGATATGCTGAACCAGGGAAGTAAACATCTTGCTTCTGAACTTCTTTAGATAGGTGGAACTAATGCATAAGAAATTGGCATTCCAAGCTCAAAATCAAAGGTCTACAGGAGAGTTCATGCATCAGAACAATACAGGACAGTCTATACTTTATGCAGATTCCCTATAAACTGGCTGTTTCTCAGATGCTACAAAAAATATTAAGCTGAGGGACAGACAGATGGGAAACTTGAAATGGGAAGAAAGTGGATAACCTCTTATAGAGGTGTCATGGGTAAATTGAATATAACTATATGAAGTATATCATGGTTAATAAAAACCAAGAGACAGATATTGGGGTTCAGCCTGAAGGTCAGAAAAGCAAAAGAGCCAGCCACTGATTCTTACCTCTAACCTAGTCTGAAATGGCGATCCTGCCTCCAGGAATCCTCAGAAATGAGACTATGTCTAAGAACTGTCTCCTCCCATCTTGTATTTCTCTCTAGGGTTGGGATTAAAGGCAAACACCACTACTGCCTGATTTCTATGGCAAAATAGTGTCTCTACTGGAATTAAACAAACATGTGTCACCACTGTCTGGTTTATAAGACTGACCAGTGGGACTGTTTTACTCTCTGATATTCAGCTAAGCTTTACTTATTAAAATATTAATGAAATATTACTACACTACAAATAAGAGATTAAAAATTAGCAATCTGACTCCTTATGGCATAGTACAGGGACATTTTGACTTCCATAGGATTCAGATTTTAGTATAAGATGATGTCCTATAAGCTATGTAGGCAGAATCTGGATCCAAAGATACAAGCTTTTGATTTAGCACCATAGCACTGGGAGGGGCCTTCAGCATCTTTATGGTACTCTATATGTCTTACCTGCTCATCTTGATTGTGTGGGAGAGAACCAATAAGGGAGGGAAGCTGTTCCCTGGCCCCACACCAATACCATTTCTGGAAGGAACCTATTACAATTCTGTGTTAATGTCTTCTTTCAATTCTTCCTGAAGTTAAGTGTGTCCATTGCTTCCTATAGCAACAAAGTCAATAAACAGCATAGATGATTACACACAAAAATTTATGATGCCTAAACATAGACTCAGAAAGAAACTTTAGAAAACTTAGTGTCTGAAATTGCAGAATCCTAAAATGAAGGGGAAAAAATTAGACTGAGTACACTAGAACAGAGACACTGCTTCTTAGGACTCTGGATCACAATCTAAGGATTTGGGGAATCTCATTTCTTTAAGCACATCTTTTGTTCTCAAATTGTCCTAGACTTTTAAGATGCTAGAAACCTAGCATTTCAAGGAGAGAATGTGTAGGTCACAGAATTCATCTAGTTGAAGTCCATTGTTTCCCAAACAAAACTAGTGACATGTGCTACCCAACGTCAAGGAATCATTTTGAAGCTTTTTTTTCCCCTAATAGCAATTCCATGTCCAACACCATTCTCTATTCTATGTTTTTTCATTCTCTTAGAATTTCTACCCTCTACATTCCTTGACTGGGTGTCTGTTCATTTTGCAATTTTATTCCTTCCCTCGGTGTTTTCCTTCATTCCCAGCTCCAGGAAAAATATAGCTCAGTGTTCACTGTGTGCTTTGGTCTAAGGCCAGTGGTTATCTTTTATGGACATGAGGCTGTGAAGTAGACCCTGGTAGACAAAGCAGCTGACTTCAGTGGCTGTTGTGAAATGCCTGCACTAGAGAACTTCCAGGGTCATAGTAAGTGGCAGATGTCCTAGTTACAGAGCTTTGCGTTTGCTGACAAGTTGTCTTGGCTAATTCTGCTTACTCATTGTAAGTTGTTATAAGAGTTTGCATGCACTTGCTTGTGCTTGCGATATTGCCCTGCTGCACCAGCACACATGTGAAGCTCACAACCATCTATAGCTTCAGTTTCGGGGGATCTGATTCCCTTCTCTGGACTCTACCATTATGTTCTTTTTTCATTTATCAACATATTCTAAAATGATCTTATGAAAATTCCAAGCTGTTTTCAAACCTATACCTCAGGTGATTTCTTATATAGTCTTTATATAAGGTAATTCCTTTTCTATAGGTGCACTGATATACAATTGTGAGTGTCTGTGTACACACATAAATATGTTTAAAGAATCCAACTGGTACCAAGAAAATAGAATTAGCATTTCCATTTAAGGAATATTCTATTTAACATTCCATTATTACCTCCTCTGCTTTTTCTAGGCATTAAGCCTGAAACTAACCCAGCCACAGCTTGCTAGCCTATAAAAAATTTTCTTTGCTCTCCTGGATTATTTGTAGCCTCATTCCATTTTTCTTCAGTCTAGACAATTTTGGAGGAAATATTGATTTCCCATTGAGTCTGGAAGTTTGAGGTTTCATAATTATGTCCCCTACAGAACAGAGAGCAGAAGGGAGAGGGGACAGGGGCCTGACCACTGTTATTCTAACAGGTTTTTCTCTGTCCAATGGAGAATGATGGAAGGTTCTTTGGCCTTTTCCATGGTCATCCTTCAAACCATTGGGATGGGAAAGTGAAGCACTGAGGAGTGGATCCAGGAGGAGGTTGGTTACCTAGTAGAACTATATAATGTCAAGGGTATGGAGACCACATTGGGTGACTGGCTGTTTACAAAGAGCTAAATTATGGGGAGACTTGGTGGAAGAAAGAACTAACTGATCTCCATCAGTCTGTGCATCACCATGAGATCATGGCATACAAGTAAATTTTCAGCAGGGTGTGTTGGAGGCATCTGTCTCCTGTGACAGCTACATGGCTTCTCACTGACTCTGCCTACTTTCTCCCAGCGTTCAGTTTAGTTTTTCCTGCCTACCTCCATTCTGCCCTATCAAAGGCCAAAGCTGCATCTTTATTCATTAACCAATAAAAGCAACACATACACAGAAGAACTTCCCACACCATTTCTTTTCTGTTCAAATAAAAAGGAAGGTTTTAATTTTAATATGGTAAAATTACATGTAACAAAGCAGGTATCAAGCAAGAACTGTAGTGTCAATACTTACATCTACTTTATTTTTTATCATACCTAAGGAAAACTATAATTATAACTATCTATTCTTCAACCCCATCAAAGACTACAGAAGGACATAATATTACTCAAGTTAACAGGAAGTGCCTTGGAAGCAACTTCCAAAACTCTAGAATTGGCAGAGACAGCTCCCTGCCTGGAGAGTCACACAAAGATCTTCTGTACCATTGGGGAACCCGTCTTTAGCCTACCGCACCATAGTATCTGGAATACTTTTTCACGAAGAAGGAAATTTTAAAGACAGTTTTACTTATGTTGGCAGTTTGTTAGTCACTTTTTTTTTCCTGTGTCCTGCAAAATGTCTGGCAGACTCTTTCATGAAGCAGGAACCCGGAACAATCTTTTCGCCTTTATGCAAGTTTAGCTATCATTTCTCTGTGGGTCTTGCATATCCAGTTTATACAGCATAGCATCAAGCAGTCCAGGCAAGTGCAGATTCTTGCCTGAATGGGTAACCAAAAGCATAAATAGACTCTTTGGTGTTTATAATCCTTTTGAAGTAGATCGGTGCTGACAGGAGCAGATGAGTCTCATTGTCATGAAAAGTCTAAGTTCCTACTTAAAGTTGACAACCAAGCACAGTCATCACATATTAGCTGCATGTTAGTGGATTTTCATGTGATACTTTCTTAAATGAATACAGCGTGTACTGGTCAAAACACACATTATTTTTCTTTGTGAGCCTGGCCTACTTTCAGTTCAACATTTCCTAGCTTCCATCCATGATAGAGGACATGCAGTAACTATCTCTGTGCCTGACTTGTTTCAAGTAAACTAATTCTCCCAGTTCTACCCATTTTGCTGGAAAGGATAGTTCCCTTGTTTTTCATAACACAATGAATATATACCATATTTTGCTAAAATATACATCAAATCAACAAAGTTTAGCATAAAGAAACTTAAAATCTTACAGTTCTAAGACCATCTATACAACATACCATATTGTTGCAAGTCAGAATGTGCCTTCAAAGTCTTGGAATTGAGAACTTGGCAGCTCACTCTATTTGAGTTTAAACTTCAGAAACCAGCACCTTCACTTTCATTGTTTTTTCTGGATTTACTTAATCCATCTTTCCTCCTTTCACAAATACATCTCCTCTACACAGAGAAAAGGGTAAGATAAAGGCTTAATGGGGTGCTTTTGTTGATGATTCACTTTACTTTCAGGATAAAAGTGACCCCAACACAGAATTAAATTTCAAGGAGTTGGTCCTCACCACCCTCAGCCTCTTCTTTGCTGGCATGGAAACTGAGTGTCACCTTATACTATTAATTCTTGCTGCTGATATCCCAAGGTGAAGGGTAAATTTCACTCTGAGCAGCTAATCTGGTACTCCCCATACCTCCTCTGAAGGACAGCAATCTTGAAACTGTAAAGTCCCACAGCCATAGCCTTTCTTCTCTTGATGACCTCAGGTTCCTTTACCTCTTTGATTATCCCTGTATTTGTTCTTTGTGGTTGTTGAGACTTAGTATTTATCATCTGACCTTCTTGGCTTCTGCCCAGAGTGGCTTCCACTAGACTGACATCAAGGAAGACAGTGACTTTTTTCTGCTTTTCCAGTTCCCAGAGAGCCTTCCTTGATTTCTTGGGCTCAAGCTGGTTTCCTGCATCTACAAATCCAAAGCAGAGCAACTTCTCATCTCTTTGTTTCTGTTACCTCCTCTCCTAACTCTTACCTGCCAGTTTCTCTAGATTCAGATGCACAACTATTCATGGCCAATATGGATAATCTGGCTAATCTATTCATTTCTCAAAAACTTATTGAGAGCTGCCAAGTCCCCTCTTACCTTATATCATCCTTTGTACATAATGTTGAAGACAAGGGTTTGAAAAAATGTAGGAGTTGTTTATTAATGAGCAGAAATGAAACTGGTCCAACGCTATGTTTAAATCTAAACACAGACAAGCATGTACAGGTACCTAAAGGTCATCTTTATACGCTATGGATTCATGTGCCCCGTACACGATAAGGGACACAAAAATATCCACTTATTTAAAAATTGTCACCTACGTGAACATACATTCACACAAGCATAAATACAGAGTTAAGCATCACATTGAACATACACATGGTAGACATGCTACTATGGGATCATCCTAAACAATGCACGTATTAAGATGTTTGCCTGCAGAGACTAATGGGCATGTACACACACACACACACACACACACACACACACACACACACACACACACACACACACACACATACACACACCCTTAGATACACAGATATGGAGATGTAGATATAAATTCCCAGAAGAATCCAACTAAGACTAGTACAGATAACATTATTTGATTAGCTTGGACATTGTAGTGGTTTGAATGAGAATTGTCTTCCAACATTACTAGATTTGTTGGAGGATGTTTGGTTGTCTTCCAACATTACTAGATTTGTTGGAGGATGTTTGGTTGGTATAGCCACCCAGGGGGAAGTTTGTCACATGACCTTGAATTTGAAATTAAAAGACCACATTCCATTGTCAGTTAGCTCTTAGCTTTGTGTTTGGGGTTGAAGAGGTGAGCGCTCAGCTTCCTGCTACTACCACAGTGCCTGCCACTAGTTACAGTGCTTTCCACTGATGGAGAACTCTCATTGGTTAATAAAGAAACTGCCTTGGCTTTTTGATAAGGCAGCATTTAGATAGGTGGAGTAGACAGAACAGAAGGCTGAGAAGAAGGGAAGTTAGTCAATTGCCATGCCTCTCCTCTCTGGGTCTGTCGCCATGAAGCCAGCCACCAGGTCAGACATGTTGAATCTTTCCCAGTAAGCCACCACCTTGTGGTACTACACAGATTATTAGAAATGGGTTAAACAAGATGTGAGAGTTAGTTAATCAGAGGCTGAAACTAATGGGCCAGTCAGTGTTTAAAAGAATACAGTTTCCATGTAATTATTTTGGGTTTTAAGCTAGCCGTGTGGGAGCCAGGCAGGACAAAAAGCATGCCTGCCTGCAGCTCATCACTACATTCCACCACAATGGACTATTATCCCTCTGGAACGGTAAACCAAAATAAACTTCTACACTTTGTCTTGGTCATGGTGTCTTATCACAGTAACAGAATAGTAACTAACACACAAATGATGCAACATATCTTTCCACAGAGACCCCAAACAGGTACTCAAGATGATACACAGAAAAGAATGTACAAACAAAGCTAAGCCAGGAAAAAGCACTTGTTGTAACTAACTAGTCAAAATGATAATAAAATGAAGCCATCCACGAACACAGAGAACTCTTGGGTACAACAGTGACTTGTTAGGATGAAGAAAGAAAACAACAAGTGGATGTTTAAGGTAAGGAGTGAAGATTGACAGCAAGGCACAGTACTGTGCAGGCTTCAACTCCATCAGAACAGTCTAAACATCTAATCATAATCTTTGCTTTCTCAGAAGTTGCCTAATAGAGCACCAGTCTTCCAGAACAAATTTCCTAACCACAGCTCCAGAGGTAGAAGGGTAGTAATGATTGACTTCAGTAAATAAGTACTGGGAACGGAGGTTTCTCAAACACCCTCCTCTGGTCCTGGAGGCACGCAAAACAAGGCAGGCTATGTCTATAGTTCTTGCTTACCCCTCTGTTAACTAGATGTTAGGAGCCTGTTACTGAAAACAACACCATCTTTGGCTGCAGGACATAGAGAAGTCAGTCTTGACCAGTAAATTGCCTTCTTGCTGGCTAACATTCATAGTGCTAGAATGTGTGGGACAATGAATTCTGGGGGAGAACACCTGACAATGGTCTTCCAGTGCTGGACTCTCTATGCTATGATGAAAACCAGAGATTGCAAAAGGCAGATTGAGGTTTAGAGTAACATCAATCCATCTCCTTTTTCTTATAGATTAATAAGCTGCAGAAACACTTGGATGAAATAGCTAATATTTGTTGGTTTTATGTGTTAACTCATACATTACTACCAAGAGGTACATAAACTCAGTCCTTGAAGTCCTAAAATTCAGTTTGTCAGTGAAGTCAGCTCTTAACGGACACACAACAGCAGAGAGGAATTTAGGAAGACTGACTGGGTTGTGAGGTGGTGGAGGGTGGTATCTGCCCATGACAGGGTTCTGTTTAGTGCCTTACCCTTGCTCTTAATCACTCAACCTGAAAGGGTAACTGAGTCACAACAAAGAGGATTTTCTGTGTCACCATCAACTCTCTCTGGAAGCCTGTCTTGAGGTACTGCCACTTGCACATGTCTCTCCCAGGTGATTGCAGGCACCCATCCCTTGTTCGCGTGCCTGTGTCTCTCCCACGTGACTTCAGTTTCTGCTCTAACATTCATGGGCCCACAAAAATCATTAAGAGCAAATATACTAGATGTCTTTTGAGCTTTCAACCTCAGTTCCTATTCTGAACCTCCCACCCCACCCCCTGTACAGATCATAGGAGCCTGCCTGAACACTTGGGGTCCTTCCTAGTGATACAATTGCTGAGAAACAAATTCTCCTAATTGTTCCCTTTCTCCTATTCAAGTGGAAACAGCAGGGGAGGAGAGGTCCAGGCTCAGGCTGGTACATGTGCAGGCTTGTAATAAGGATAAAGGAGAGACTACCACATGCCAAACCTAGGCTAATCCCATTCCCTGCTTCTTTCTCCTCCAAAATCAACATGCCAGTCATGGGAGTTCCAGCCTCATCCACCTCCACCTGTCTAAAGCTAGGGCACCACCGTGAATGGTCCATCCACCAAAGCCTGCCAGTGTCCACCAGAGGTCCTTCCCAGGGTCTAGATGGCGTCAAACTCAGCAAGTACTTTGTGTTTATGTCAGAATCTGCTGGAACCAATTCTAGAGACTGTATGATGGCACACGTATGCCTTCAATACAGGCAATTCTGGTGACAGCTTACCTCCACTCTCAAGGTCCATCTTAGCCTAAGAGGTGATTCTACTAAAATCCTGTTGGTGTCACGTTCAGTGCTAACATTTTTTCTGCCCTTAGTGCTTCCTGGGAACAATCTCAATGCCAACCCCATTCTCCTCCCTCCTGGATCTTCTTGATACTGACATAACAACTGTCAGTGTCTTTTCTTTTGTCCACTGCAAATCCCAATCTGCACCCACCCTGTCCCCAACTGACTCTCAGAATAAACTGGGCCAGCAATGAAGAAAAAAGCAGTAGAATTGCAACTCCTTTATGATCTTGGCAATTTCAATGAGGCTCATAAGGTGACAATCCATAATTACTAACATTCCCAGATGTGTTCTTCCTGGGGTACAGGTTTATCAAAATATAATTACCTTTATTATTCTAAAAAGATTTTCAATGTGGGAGAACTGTGGATTATTCTCTTCTCTGTGGCCACCCTTAGCATACCAGGGTCCTCTTCTGTTCCATATGCTGAATGCTTACCAAAGCCCCTCCCAGTTTCCCTCTTCTGGCTAATCACATCTCCAGGCAATGCAGGCATCAGTCTGCTTACCACACACTCCAATTATAACCCGCTCCATGTTCTACTTCAGCTTGCTGGGAAAAAGTCTCAGAAAAGAAAATTAAAAATGTAGGTCAAGGAAGATTTTGATGGCTTTGTCTTGCAGACTTTCCATGTATGTGGCCCCCTTGCCACCCTCTATGTTCTATTCTCAGTGCATCCATATATAAAATAGGGAAATTTTGTAAATTACAACAGTAATGAGTCATTGAACCTCATAGCCTTTCCTAAGGATATGAATAGAAATGGGATGTGCTTTTGCAAGTTAGAACTTCTCTACTGTAATGGTGGTTGTTATAATCATTCCTCAAGACCTAGACAGACCCTCTGATGACCATGATTCTCAGATATTGTCTCTAGTACTGTGCAAAGTTACTTAGAAATAGGACTAAGGTCTTCCCTACCTTTTCCAGATCCTACATTCATATCCTAGTCTTAAGAACTTCCATAATGGTTCTGGGTATCAAAGATAGTCTAGGGCCAAAACCAAAGTATATCCTACCTGGGTACAGGTGTTAACTCCAAGATCCTGTTGGGATTTCCATATGTTTCTCTGAGTCATTCTTGCCTCAAGATCAACAACCCATATCCCTGAAGTCTCCCCTTCCTTAAATCCAGGAATCTTCATTGAGAAGCTCCCAGAGTTAGGGGTAGTGGTGTTGGCCTATAATTCCAGCACTCAGGAGGCAGAGATAGGTAGATATCTGTGATCTATGTATTGAGGTTCAGGCCAGTAGGGATTACATAGTGAAAACTTGTCTCAAACTAGGAAGAAAATGAACTTCCAAATTCATAGCCATTCGTCCTGTTTCAAGTCAATGAGACCCTAATATCACATCATTTTGGTTTCTTCCCAGGAGAACCCACACCCAGAGCTCAGAAGGGTCTCCAATACAAATTTTCTGAAGGATTCAGTTCTGGCTTCTTTCTACTGTCCCTTTCCTCTGTAACACATAGCCTTGGAGTACTTCCTCCTCAGATGTCACAAATTCAGTCCACTCCCTGTTAATCTCTCATGGGACCTCCTCCTTGATTGTTGGCTGTGTCTCAAGCTAGTTGCGTGACAGGGGATGGTAGTCTGGAGGTGAAATGAGACAGTTGCATAATCAAGGCCAAAGGCCACCTTCTACCTCAGGATGAATAAAAGCAAACTACTGCAGCCCTCACCATCTGTCTGTCACCCTCATCGCCACCATGCTGGCCTCGGGACTGCTCCTGGTGACTGTGCTGGCCTTCCTCATCACCCTGGTCTTCATGTCTGTCTGGAAGCAGAGGAAATTTTCAGGGAAGCTGCCTCCAGGACCCACCCCACTGCCCTTCATTGGGAACTACTTTCAGCTGAACACAGAGCAGATATACAACTCCCTTATGAAGGTGCCACTGGGCAGGGTGAAGGGTAGGATGGGGTCACCGAGGGATGCCCAGTTTTGATAGAGGCTTTGTGGTAGGGTATTGACCCTAGGGGGGTATAATTTTAGGCTGGTAGAATTGTGAAGAGCCAGCATGGTGAAACATGTGAGACCAGATCTTGGGGCATCCCATCTGATAGCTTTTTGAACTCCAGAGAAATGAATCCCAGGCTTGTCATCAAGGTGTGACCTTTTTGGTCTAATTTTGCTCATCCACCTCCATCAGATCAGTGAACGCTATGGTCCTGTGTTCACCATCCACCTGGGGCCTCGCCGAATTGTGGTACTATGTGGACAGGAAGCAGTGAAGGAGGCTCTGGTGGATCAAGCTGAGGAATTCAGTGGGCGTGGTGAACAGCCCATCTTTGACTGGCTCTTCAAAGGCTATGGTGAGGGGGACAAGTTGCAGGGAAATGTTTCAGGGAACAATTGGAAGGCTGCAGTTTTCCCTGTCTTCTCCTGGACTCTTCCATTCACATCACTGCCTCCTGCTGTGCAGGGTATTGGACCCACTGTTTCCTAACCTTCCTGTCTTTCTCTGCCTGTGTTTCTTTACCTCCCTCCCCCACCACACACACACCACCCATGCCGCCTCTTCCTTCTTGGGATTTTCCATCTGGAACCTGTGCTTCTAAAGAGCTCTGGAATTTTTGCTCACCCTACTCCATTATTCTTAGCTTCTGTAATTGCCCGAGATGCTGTCTTTCTTCTTTCGGACCTCTTACTTTGTCCACTGCCAGGCCATCACAGAAATCTGTTCCCAGTATTGTGAGAGCAATCTCACCTCTTCCCAGACTCTCTTTGTCCCTCTCTCCTTATTTCCCCTCTTCCCTAGCTCAATTATAAATCTTTTATAACTCTATCCACCCCCAGATCTCCCCAATCTGCGTTCTCTCGCCTGTGCCCTGTTCCTCTGTCTCTGAGCATCTGGCATCTGTCCTCCTTCTGTCTACCTCTTTCTACTGTCCTCTAACTCGCTCTTGGAGAGCAGAGCAAGGGTGGTTAGTAGTCATCCACATCCCTCTTCTCCAACCTCTCCTTGTTCCTCACTCTCCGTCTCAGGCGTGGTCTTCAGCAGTGGGGATCGCGCCAAGCAGCTGAGGCGCTTCTCCATTGCCACACTGCGGGACTTCGGTGTGGGCAAGCGTGGCATTGAGGAGCGCATCCAAGAGGAGGCGGGCTTTCTCCTGGAGGCATTCCGGAAGACAAATGGTAAGCAGAGCTGCGCAAGTTCTCAGGACCAGGTAAGGGGAAGACACCTAGAAAAACAGCACCAAAATCCAGGATGGGAAATAGGCTAGGGAAGACTATTTTGGTCCCTCTGTGGGGCCTGGTGTCCAGGTTTTGGTGGAGTTGGAGGACTCAGCGCTGCAGCACCTGCTCATTTTGAATTATCTGATACAAAGAATCTGATACTATCCCATCGTGGAAGCCTTTTTCTTATCTCCCAAGTCTCGCTCTCCGTCCCCCTCCTTACCTACAGGTGCTTTCATTGACCCTACATTCTACCTGAGCCGAACAGTGAACAATGTCATTAGCTCCATCGTTTTTGGGGATCGCTTTGACTATGAAGATAAAGAGCTCTTGTCACTGCTGAAGATGATGATGGGAAGCTTCCAGTTCACAGCTACATCCCCTGGGCAGGTAACCTTTTTCAGCTTGTCCTAGCACCCACAGACCATAGCTACCAGCTCACTCCCAAACCACCAGCCCCCATTTAATAGGTACCTTCAAAGCAGACCAACAGTTGCACCTGAACAGATGTCTATACAATCACAATAGCTTAAACTGAAATCAGAGTCAGCAGTACAGTCAAGTGTTCACACACATACAGAGAGAGAGAGAGCGATTGAGAGAGAGAGAGACAGAGAGACAGAGAGACAGAGACAGAGGAGAGAGAGACAGAGAGCGAGAGAGACAGAGACACAGAGAGACAGAGACAGAGAGAGACCTGTCCAAGCTGGGCGGACATTACCAGGACAATTCATTTTACTTTCTAACCAAGGTTGCTACAGGGAGGCCTGCTGAATGCACTAGCCCCTTTTAGTGCCCGAGTGCCTGCTGCAGCAAAATCCAGGTGACTCAAATCATGTGCCATCTGCAAAACACAAGGAGCAGGTCCACTGGACTATGTAGATGAGCTCTTTACTCAGCCATGTTAATACCTAAATCCCTGCATCTCTAGGCAAAATTTCTGCACAGACTGTCCCTCAAACACCCCAGTTAAAGGTCCTTCAATACAGCTCACTCACACATCTAAGTGGGGTACTCCTTGCAGCAGTTTTAATAGCAATGCAGGTGAATATGAGTATCAGCACTACTTTAAAATACTTATTATTTTATTTTTTTGGACAAGCATATATTATGTATTGAGCCTATTCACCCCCATATCCTCTACCTTCCCTTTTCTCACACCTCTTCCTCCTTTATTTCACGTTGACCCCTGAGTCAGTTTCTCTTTTCCTTCCAAATGATACACATGTACACATATATGCATAGATCACACGATTTACTGTATGTATACCACAAATGAAAAAAACATACATGAGTTATTTCTCTAAAACTGGTTAAATTTGCTTAATAGAGTTATTTCCGGTGGACCCACTTTCCTGAAAATGCCATAACTTTGCTTTTAATGGCTGAAGAATAATTCAGTTGTCTATATGGATCACACTTTCCTTCTCCATTACGCTGCATTTGGACACTTAGGTTGATGAGTAATTTATCTATTGTGACTATCCAGCACTCATTGAATGTTGGAAAGCCTGTTAGAACTCACCAATCCAAACCCCATTAGTGTATGAAGAGCTGTCCCCAGCTGAAGTAATCAACTGCCTAAACATCTACCCAACCACCTAAACATCCACATAGGTAACTCCTACCCAACGACTGGATGCTTCTCACCCCAGTCTCACCTGAACACCCCAAACCTGCATGTGTTCCCAAATCCATCTCACTTAAAAGCTTGGACAATAGCCCTCACACTTAAACTATAAGAAGTCTGTTGCCACACAGCTCCACCTGGTGCCTAAACTCCTGGACAGGTGATGTGTGCACACACCTCTCATCCTAAGACAGATGCCACATTTATTGGGTTTTGTCTAGTGACAGCTGCATTGGTTTCTCATCCCCTTCTCACCACCAGCTCTTCGAGATGTTCTCTTCAGTGATGAAGCACCTGTCAGGGCCACAGCAACAGGCCTTTAAGGAACTGCAGGGGCTGGAAGATTTCATAACCAAGAAGGTTGAACAGAACCAGAGTACCCTGGACCCCAAATCCCCAAGGGACTTCATTGACTCCTTCCTCATCCGTATGCAGCAGGTAAACCCTGAAGCCAAGGAGCATGATGGGAGGTTCAAAGTCAAGAAGGGTGAAATCAGGGACAGGGACGAGGGAGTTGAGGACCACTCATGGGTGCCCTGGCTATAATCCTCATTCAACATCACTGTTCCGTCCACTACCCCCTGTTCTCAGGAGGGTGTACAGCCTGAGAGAGCAGCCAGCGCACAAGGCTGCCATGTTCCGGGCACTGTTTTAAAGGCTTAGTTTTATTCACATATTTAGTGCCCACAACTCTTGAGCAAGGTTTTGTTTTGCCTCCCATTTTACAAATGAGGAGGCTGCAGCCTGTGAATATAGGTGACCTTCTGATATCAGAGCAAGAAGGCCATGTATCCTACTTCACTGTCTGGGCGGGTGCTTTCACTTAACAAACCATTTGCCTTTGCCTGTCCTCATGGCCATTTACATCTGTGTGACCTGAGCTTTACTGTGATGTCCTACTTGTGTGGAACAGATATGGAGATTTTGTCATTGTTCGTTTTGAGACAGAATCTTGCTAATATAGACCTGACTGATCTGAAACTTGCTGTGTAGACCAGGCTAGCCTTAAATCTATAGAAGACTTCCCAGGTCTGCCTTCTGGAGGCTGGGATTACCAGTCTGTGTTGCCTGGCCAAGATGAAATTTCATGTACTCTAAAGTGCAAAGGGCTGAGGGGAGAAATTCCTTTAGGGAATATTAAGGATTATAATTATGAAATAGGAGTCTGTGGCATAATACTCATTGTTTGAGGGCTGGAAAAATGGCCCAGTGGTTGTGAGCACTGACTGCTCTTCCAGAGGACCTGGGTTCAATTCCCAACACCCACACGGCAGCTCACAGGTGCCTGTAACTCCAGTTTCAGGAAACCCAACACCCTTGATAAAACACAAAAGCACATTAAATAAAAACTGGCAATTTAATTGGTTATTGAAGATCAGAAAATCAACTAAGTCATGGGTGACAGAAGAGCACTGGATTAGGGCCCTGGATCACTCCTAAAGCTCTGGAACGTGAAGAGAAGCTGTCATAGCCAGAATCCCACTTCTCACCTTAGGTCTGGGTCAAAGAGAAGTGAATTAGGGTAGGGAAAGGGGATAAAATAGAAGGGCACCAAGAGCATAAGGAGTGGGTTGGACGTGAATTCTTCCCTCCCCACAGGAGAAGAAGAACCCCAATACAGAGTTCTCCATGAAGAATTTAGTACGGACAACACTGAACCTCTTCTTCGGCGGTACAGAGACTGTCAGCACCACCCTTCGCTATGGCTTTCTTTTGCTCATGAAGTACCCAGATGTACAGGGTAAGGTTCCAAGGAGGATGATGTAGATTCCAAACATGCTTCTCTGTTTACCAAAATATTCCCAAGCTCTCTCAAGAAACTGGACTCTTAAATAGTTACTCCCTTCTCTGCAGAGACAGAGAGAAGCTGGTGGGCACCAGCCTCTCGCTGTTTTACCAACTTGTGTGTTGCTCAAGTTAACTCAAAGTGCCAAGTTCCCTGTCCCTAAGACCCTGCCTAAATCTCCTTCCAAAAAATTCTACATAATTCTGGTATGATCCAGTTAATATGAACCTCATCCAACAATGCCTATGACTCGCATGTACAGAAAATGATTGACGATGTCATACACTCCTTAATGCCCTCCATCCAGTTCTACACTTGTGCACTATCATCCTTAGGGTAGGGTTCTTAGACCCTAAACATATGCTTCTTCTTCTCAGCCAAAGTCCGAGAGGAGATCGACAGGGTGATTGGCAAGAACCGGCAGCCCGAATATGAGGACCACTTAAAGATGCCCTACACGGAGGCTGTCATCCATGAGATCCAGAGATTTGGAGACATAGTTCCCATGGGGCTGGCTCACAGGGTTACCAAGGACACCAAGTTCCGGGACTTCCTCATCCCCAAGGTACTGACTCACCTAGCTTATAGTAATCTTCATCCTTCTTCATGGCCCTGCATCCCCTCGTCCTCATTAGGAACCACCAGCCCTCTCTCACTTTCTTAGTCACATGCTCTGTCTGCCACCATATCCCCCCATCTTCCTACATAGAATCTCCTATATCTTGGGTTTTCTCTCAGACTTTCTGACCCAGGAGTTTCAGCTCCATGTCTTTCAATCATCAAGTCTTAAGACATAAACTCATTTTTTCTAGATATCCTGTCAGAGATGGGAGTGACATGTCTGCCATGTATCCTGTTTAGGGGTACATAAATCCAGTACCCTTCAGTTCTTGACTTGAGAGACATGAAGTGCATATCCTTCAACCTCCCACCACAAAACACAGACCCCATGTCCCTCATTCATCCTGTGTCCTATAACATGAGCCCCACCTCTTGTGTCTCAAGGATAATGAACTCACATTCCTCAGAGTCCCTCTGTCAAAGCCTCCTCAACTCCCATATATTATATTTATGTCACCCCTATGGGCCAACAGGACACTCATCCAAATCTAACTTATCAATGAAACCTACCTCTTCAACAGGGCACTGAAGTGTTTCCTATGCTGGGCTCTGTGCTGAAGGACCCCAAGTTCTTCTCCAACCCCAAAGACTTCAACCCAAATCACTTCCTGGATGACAAGGGGCAGTTTAAGAAGAGTGATGCATTTGTACCCTTTTCTTTAGGTAAGAGGGCACTATCTAGTTCCAGGCCACTGCTCACACCAACAGAGATAACTCCTCTGTATCTCTCCAGCTTGGAAGCTTCTCTTGGATCAAACTCTCAGCCAGTTTGCTGCAGCTCCCAAATTTTCCAAGCACTGAACCATGGAACTGATGGTCAAGCTGAAGTGATAGATTATGGGAAATGAAGTCTCAAACTAAGTCAGAGGTCACTCTCAAGTCACACAACTAGTTCTTAGAAAGATGTGGCAGCTGGGTGTGGTGGCACTTGTCTTTAATCCCAGCACTCAGGAGGCATAGGCTGGAGGATTTTAGTGAGTTCAAGGGAAGCCCGGTCTACAGAGTGAGTTGTAGTACAACCAGGGCTGCTATACAGAGAAACAAAAAAATCAAAAAAAAAAAAAAAGAAGAAAAAAGAGAAAAAAATAAGAAAGAAAAGAAGGGAGAGAGGAAGGAAGGAAGGAAGCAAGGAAGGAAGGAAAAAAGGAAAGGAAGGAGTGAAGGAAGGAAAAAGGAAGAAAGGAAGGAAAAAAGGAAAAAAGGAAGAAAAAATGTTGCCACATGACATCCACACTGGAGAGCACCTCTGTAGAGAAGGGACTCCACATTTCTCATTGTTACAGCCTGGTGAGGATTAACTCACCACAAGTACAAAGGAAACTGAGGCTCAGAGATTAGAGCCTTCTTTAAAGGTCTCAGCCTTTCATCCCAGAAAGAATACAGCCAGAGATTTGCTATGAGGATGACATCAAGAACTGGCTTCACCCTTCCTGTCTCTTTTCTTTAGGAAAACGGAAGTGCGTTGGAGAAGGACTGGCTAGAATGGAGCTCTTTCTCTTCCTCACAAACATCCTGCAAAATTTCCACTTTAGGTCCCCACAGGCACCCCAGGATATCGATGTGTCCCCTAGACTCCTAGGATTTGCCACTATCCCACCAAACTACACCATGAGTTTCTTGTCCCGTTGAGCCAGAGCTGGGTAAGGGTAAAGGAAAGGATGGAGATCAGGCTAGTGGGGGATTGGGACTTAGAGGGGATGAGGGGAACAGGAGAGAGAAAGGACATGATAGACTTGCTGAACACAGACTTCCACTTCTAAGGTACAGCATGAGAAAGGGGAAATTCATACTATGTTATAGATAGCAATAATAATAATAATAATAATAATAATAATAATAATAATAATAAAGTAGACATTATAGACTAAATATTCTTTGTCAAGTGGTATGGGAGGTCTATCTGTCTTTATGTTGCTTTTCTTGGTTAATGAACAAAGAAACTGCCTTGGCCTGTTGATAGGGCAGAACTTAGGTAGGCAGGGAGATGGAACTGAATGTTTGGAGAAAGAAGGGCAGAGTCAGGGAGATGCCATGGATCCACCACTGGAGATAGACGTGCTTTGCCAGTAAGCCACTGCCACGTGGCAATATACAAATGAATATAAATGCATTAAATTAATATGCAAGAGTTAGCCAATAAGAAGACAGAGCTAATGGGCCAAGCAGTGATTTAATTAATACAATTTCTGTGTAATTATTTTGAGGCTAAGCTAGCTGGGCAGCTGGGATGAACAAGCAGGCTCCCTTCATGCTACAGTCAAGTTGATGCTAAAGAGTCTTGTGATCTCAACACTCATAAATGCATTGGACGGGAAGAGAATTCACGTCCATTTTACTATTGAGGCACATTTTACCTTACAATGTTTCCTTAGTCTAAGTTTACAGAAATCTCACCGATTCCAAGAGCAGTAATACTTGAATGAATATCTGTGTGCATTGGCCGTGGGCAGATTTTCAAATATCACCACACATTAGATAAAGCAACAAGAACTCAGTCTACTACCTCATCATCCTGCCCAGAGGTATTCAAGAGCTTCGGGTAGGGCACCCACATGGTTTCAAAATCAACTCACCCACACTTTGATTTACATTTATAGAAATGATTACCAAGGCATCATCACTCATGCCTTGTGCATTAAAGTCATTGCGTTCAACTCAGAATCCAACTGGAGAACTGGAATTGGGCCTATTAATGAGGTCCTTGGTGGAAAAAGACATTTTCAGAGGGGGCCAGGAAATCTTAGGGACAGCACACTGACATGAGTGTGTGCTGATTCATGAATGTATGTGTAAGTGCACATTGCAGGGATGCACACGATCACATCTTCTGCCATGAGTTAGTTTCCAAAGGCCAAGTGTTTGCTTACCAATCTGGGATCAGAGCCAGTAATGAGTTTTAGAATCATATGCTCCAGTGGCAGTAGTATAAATCTGATGAGTGGACAGGTGAGCAGTGCACAGTCTTGATGTCAGTGGATACATCAGCTGGGCCTCTTTTCTTATTTTTAAGATGTCAGTATCAGGCACACCCAGGAGGGAGCAGGGGTATCAGGCATCGAGATGGCATCTTTGGGAACTACATTGCAAATCCCCTTCCCCTGGTGGCAAACTCCAATCCTACATGCTGCAGATGGTTCCTGGGGAACTAATGGAGAGAGGAAGGGAGTAGGGGAAGATGGTTCAGTTGAAAAAGTGCTTATCAAGCAATCATGAGGACCTGAGTTTGGATCCCGAGCACCCACCAAAAGTCAGGCCTGGTGGCACATGCTTGTCACCTTAATGCTGAGAGGGGGTTGAACACAACCCAGTCCAATCAGATCATGAATTCTTAATTGAAGTAGAGATCCAGTCTCAAAAAAACGAAGTAGAGAGAGAGACTGGAGAAGACAAACAGTGTTGTCCTCTGTCCACATATAAAAATGTATACACACAGAGGAGGGAGGGGCTAGTTCAATTTTAGCAATGAGCACAACTTTAGGGGAAGAGACAGTGGCTAGCAAGCCTTTGTCTGAAAGGGAGGGAAGAAAAAAAACCAATAAATTTGGGAAAAATGTTAGAACTCATGAAGTCATGACTCAGTTTACAGAAACAAGGTGTACTATATCTAACCATGTTCTGCTCAATAACAGAAAGTGCACATCCTGCTGAAGCATGCTGGGAACATTCTTTGTTATAAGCCATTTGCTAGGGTACAGAATCTTCAATCACTTTGTAAATATTAGAGTAACCAGAGTAGCTCTGATAAACAAGGTGAAATGTAGCCAGAAATCAATTGCAAAGTTAAACCACAAAAGCCATAAGGATAGGAAAATTAGGAATATGCTTGTTACTTTTTTCTTTCACTGCAAATTAGAAATTACATATATTAGAGGCTGGAGACATATTAGTGGCTGTAAGCCGAGGATGTTCTTGCAGAGGACTTGAATTGGGTTCCCAACACCCATGTCCAGCAGCTCAAAGCCACCTGTATCTATAGCTCCTTGGGATCCAACATCCTCTTCTAGATAACATGGGCACTAGAGGTTTACACACATTCACACATGGAGACACACACAAATACACATGATTTAAAAATAAGCCCTTTAAAAATATATGCATTAATGGAGTACAATTGATGTTTTGATACATGTATCAATTATGCAATGGCTAAGTCACTCTAACAAAAACAATGCAGGTTTACATAACAGTGGTTCAAAGAAATATCATATGGTAAATCATAAAACACTTAAATAACGGAACAAATATAAGTATTGACAAACTTACAGAATGAGCCATAGCAGAAGGCATAGGTAAAATCATGGAATGGCTTTTAAGAAAGCTCAGATTCATAAATGTTCTTTATAAAATTTCCCATGGGTCAGAAACATTAATCTCAATGAGATTTTTCTTCTACTTTTAATTTTTTTTGAAAATTTTTTTAAATTAAAAATTTCCATCTCCTCCCCTCCTCTTTCCCCTTCCCTCCCCTCCCTTCCACCCATACCCCCCTCCCTCCCTCTCCAAGCCAAAGAGCCATCAGGGTTCCCTTCACTATGTTAAGTCCAAGGTCCTCCCAACTCCCCCTAAGTCCAGGAAGGTGAGCAACCAAACTGACAAGGCTCACAGTGAGCCTGTCCATGCTGTAGAGTTCAAGCTCATCGCCATTGTCCTTGGTTTCTCAGTCCTCCTCCACTGTCAGCCACATTCAGAGAGTCTGGTTTGGTCCCCTGTTCCATCAGTCCCATTCCAACTGGACTTGGTGGTTGAGATTATAATATTCTAACATCATTTTCACCTTCCTTTTCCTCCCTTCAAACCCTCTCAGCCACAACACCAAAGAAGAAGCCATATTCCAAAAGTATAAAGAGGAGATGAAACACTTAACAAGGCAGGGGAAAAAAAGAAGCAAGGAGGTGACTCAGCAAACAAAAAGAAATCTCCCCTCCAACCTGGGTACCCAGCAGGGGTGACAGGAGCTCAAAGTACCCTAGAGACTGAAGGCACCCAGCTGAGCACAGACTGATGGTCATAAATTCAGGAAGGAATCATAGAGAAGATATAATAGAGGGACCACCACAGCATGGTCCTGAGAATGAGAAAGAAGAAACCACCCATGAGCAAGGCTGTTTTTCTAGGTACTTCATCCTTTTATGTAGTGACCATTAGCTGTTCACATATCTTATTGGGTCACTGGCTCATCACACCAGTAGTTACAGAGAACATGCCAGGGAGGGAGGTCCTGGGCTCATTATAGCAGTTTTGATACTCAGCTAGGTGTGTTGTCTTGCTACCCTTCCTGTTTTCAGGCAAATATTTCAATACTGGGTAAAGAAAGAGTGATTATGGAAAGCTTGGGTTCTGGCTGCATGTCATAACCCTCTACTCTCTCTAACATTTGAGCTGTGCCATTTCCTCATGTCACATGCACACATACACAAACACACACACACACACAAACACACATATCATACGAGAATCATCCATCAAGAACAAGAATAAGAAGTATTGTGAAGAAGGGGGAAGAACGATCAGAGGAACCAGAGGGGTCAGGGACAAGCAGAGAACATGGCCCACAGAAACAATTTACAAGGACTCATGGGGGCTCACAGAGATCAGGGAGCCTATAGGGCTCTCACCTAGGATCCCTGAATATACATTATGATTGAGTAGCTTGGTGTTCTTGTGGAACTCAGAACAGTGGGAATGGGGGCAGTTGCTGACTCTTTTGCCTACATATGGGTCCCTTCTCCTATTGGGTTACCTCATCCAGCCTTAACATGATGGTATGTGTCTGGTCTTAATGTAGCATATTATGCTGGGTTTGGTTAATATCCCTGGGAGTCCTGCTCTTTTCTGTGGGGAAATGGAGGGGGCATAGATCAGAGGGAAAGGAGAGAAAGAGGGGAGGTTGGAGAGGAGGGAATGGTAACTTCAGTTAGGGTGGAATATATGAAAGAATAAAAATGAATAGACTTAAAGATTCAATGTAACCAACATACAAATCTTGCTAACTTCCCTAAGGGTATAAGCAGTAATCCACTGAGAATCTATAAATTAGAAATCTTGGATAGTTGGGCTCTTTCTGAAATATTAGTGGCCACTGATACTATTTTTGAAAGCCTGACAGGTCCTTCTGACAGCTGTGATCCTGAGGTACAATGTCCAGTTCAGTCAAAATTCCTACTGAAACATCGCTCCAGTCTTTCACCCCTCCCAGGGCTCTACGTGAGCTGTAGATGTTCTCTGTTCCCTAGTGCCCATCCTGGACTCTCTTCCAGGCTCTTAGGGGGAAAGAGACAATGTGGGAAAAAGCCAAACTGGTCAACAATTTGACCCTATGATCAGTCTCATGATCTATTCTAGAGTCTCAGAATTCAGCAGTTGGTGAGTTGTGATTTCTCTGGAAGAGTACTGCTGCTTTGCTTATTCATATTTATTGTGTGTCTGTGTTGCAATCCACATAATTATTAGTTTATATCTGTCTTCTGGTTCCATTTGGGGATATTCTTACAGAACAACTACTCTAAAAACTCAGTTCCCTGAACAAGCATAACAGTAGCAGCATCAAAAGTCATGCAAGAGGTGGGCAGTGGTAGTGCATGCCTTCAATTCTTGCACTCAGAGGCAGAGGCACATAAATCCCTGTAAGTTTGAGACCATCTTAGTCCACAGAGTGAGTTCCAGGACAGCCAAGACTAAACAGAGGAACCCTAGTTTCAAAAACTAACAAATAAAGAAACAAGCAAAACAGAGTCTTGCAAGATTCATTACAGCTATGAACAAATCATCAATGAGCACAAGCCTGAAAATGGAAAAACTATCATAGAATGTGATGTGCCACTAGAAATATTCAGGGAAAGCTGGGGAAATGTAACTCATTGAAATGAAGGAAGCAGGGACAAATAAAAGGCAGGGCATAGAAAGCAATGTAAAATAAATAAAAGCAAAGAGTGTAACATGAGGGCCTGCATGTTGGGGTTTCTGTCCTGCCCAGTTCCCAGAGGTGGTAAGTCCAAGGAATATCACACAGAGGTCTACATAAGTAATAAACTAATTGGCCCATTAGCTCAGGCTTTGTATTAGCTCTTGTAACTTATATTAACCCATTATTCTTTTCTATGTTAGCCACATGTCTCAGTACCTCTTTCAATGGGGCAGGTCATATCCTGCTTCTTGGGTGTCTAGACAGGACTGCAGAAAGAGCTTCCTTCTTCCCAGAATACTCCCATTCTCATTGCTCCACCTCTACTTCTTGTCTGATTGTCCTGGCTATACTTCCTGAATGACTATTGGCCAATCAGCATTTACTTAAAACATAATTGATAAAATACAGAATTGTCCAGCACCAAAGAGACCAGAGAAGCACACCATGAAGAAGAAGACAATAGATCAAAAAATTAGAAAGCAGTAAAAAAAGAGACAAAAAACCCAACAGATTTCCCAATTATAAAAAAATCAAAAGTAAAACTAGATTTAAAAACCTTTAAAATGAATAAAAGTAACATACCATTATTTCTTTGGTCTGGAGAGACAGTTCAGTGGTTAAGAGCATTTGCTACTCTTGTACAAGACTTGGTTTTGATTGCCAGCACTCGCATGATGGAACTCCAATTCCAAGGGATCCAGTACCCTCTTTTAACATCTGTGCGCACCAGGTATACATGTGGTGGCCAGACACACGTGCAGGCAAAACACCCAAGCACATAAAAAATAAGATATTTTTTAAAAGTCTGATTTTAAACTAAAATAAAATCAAGATTCTAATTAGTAATAAAATAAGCATATTTCTTTTTTTTCATGGTTTATTTTTTTTATATTTAAAAATTTCCATCTCCTTCCCTCCTCCTCCCCCCTCCCTCCCCTCCTCCTCCCCCTTCCCTCCCCTTCTTCTCCCCCTTCCCTCCCCTCCCCTCCACCCATACTTCCCCTCCCTCCTTTTCAAGGCCAAGGAGCCATCAGGGTTCCCCACTCTATGCTAAGACCAATGTCCTCCCAACTCCCCCCAGGTTCAGGAAGGTGATCGATCAAGCTGAGAAGGCTCCCACAGAGCCCGTCCATGCAGAAGAATCAGAGCCCAGAGCCATTGTCCTTTGCTTCTCAGTCAGCCCCCGCTGTTGGCCACATTCAGAGAGACGGGTTTGGTCGCATGATCCATCAGTCCCATTCCAACTGGAGTTGGTGATCTCCCATTAGTTCTGTCCCACCGTCTCCATGAGTGAACGCACCCCTCTCGTTCCTGACTTTCTCCCTCATGTTCTCGCTCCTTCTGCTCCTCATCAGGACCTTGGGAGCTCAGTCCAGTGCTCCAATGTGGGGCTCAGTCACCTTCCCCATCTGTCGCCAGCTGGAGGTTCCCTCACGGTCCTGACTTTCTTTCTCATGTTCTCTCTCCTTCTGCTCCTCATCAGGACCTTGGGAGCTCAGTCCGGTGCTCCAACGTGGGGCTCTGTCATTTTCTTCATCTATCGTCAGGTGGAGGTTCTATGGTGATATGCAAGAAATTCATCAGTATGGCTATAGGAACTGGCCTTTTCAGGCTCCCTCTCCTCAGCTGCCCAAGGAACTAACTGGGGGCATCTCCCTGGAAACCTGGGAACCCCTCTAGGGTCAAGTCTCTTGAGTATTTTTAAAAATGACAATCTTAAAGGTCAAAAGATACAGAAGTTGAGGTGTTTGTTCCACTCCATTCTGGGTCCTTGAAAGTCTGATTTTACCAGTTAAGTACATGGTGGGGGAGGGACAGCCAAACCTTTGGATCCTTTTCAATTGTTCTCCTATACCCCTATCCCCACCCCTCATCCTCCACCTCCCTTCCCTTAGCCTACAATGACCTTAGCTTAGTAGTTTGCTTTATTGAATAGCAGCGGCCCCTGGTGGCCAGTTCTAGCCTTGCAGTCTGTGAGCAGGGCAAGCTCCCTTCCTCCTGAGACAGCTAACTCCTGGTGACTGTGGAAGTAGGTGTTAGGTGCACTGGGAGCTTGGAAAGCAATCCCAGCTCTGAGACTGGTCATGCTGGAGGACCTGCTGTTCTACTTTCAAGACCTCCTAAGTATGAGTCACCCTGCTGGAGGGATGCTACTTAGTGGGTATAAAGCACACCCCTGGAACTTCAGAGTTCCAGGCTCTCTAGCATTCTCAAATGACACATACATAGCTCCAGAGGTCAGTCCATAATCTGGCCTCAGGCTCTCAAACTCAAGGAATTTTTTTGGTTGATGAAATGTTTTTCTAGCTATAGAGGGTTGGAAGCACCAGTCCCCATGTACTTCCCTGTCTGAGCTGGGCCTCCTGCTAACTGCACCCTTCAACCTTTTGGTCTCTGGCCCTACTGCCTTCTAAGGCTGCCTTCTTTGGTCTTCTTTCACCAGATGTTATGGAAGGTGAACTAGGGCTTCATGATGGTGGCTATTCCTTTATCTCAAGTTCCCAAGATAGGTCAGTGTGTGTGTGTGTGTGTGTGTGTGTGTGTGTGTGGGTGTGTGTGTGTGAGAGAGAGAGAGAGAGAGAGAGAGAGAGAGAGAGAGAGACTGTCCTCTCTTCAACATTGCAGATACCTCCATAGAAAGGTGACAAGGAAGGAAGGAAGAAAGGAAGGAAGGAACTAGGAAGAAAGAAAGGCACCTAATCAATAAACTTCAGATGCTTAATGCCAACATAGAAAGAAAAAGATGAAAACACAAGCCCTTTAAACAGCTTTTTGTTTTCTCCAAAATTATCAATCCTGTCATAATGACCTATAAGGTTATTTACTTCGAAGACATGAATGTACTCAAGAGAACAACAAGAAACTGACATAGAGAATCCAGGGCAAGTTAAGGAAACAGAACTCCATCAAAGTCACTGAAGAAGGAAACTGACATAATGCTTGAAATGAAAACTCAGTTCAGTGGAAAGCCTCAACAGCAGAGCAGATAGGGGGAAGGGCTAGATGTCAAAGCTTAGAGAAAATATGCAGAAATCGGATTATACTATTGATGTCAGTGAAACTTAAGAGAAGATGGGAATGAAACCTGAAAAGCTTTGGTTCATCAGGCAAAGAATAAATCTAAAAATTGTTGGCATGCAAGAAGTATTTCATGCTACAGGCAAAGAAGGTATGAGTAACAAAATCATAGAAGAAAATCTTCACATCTGGAGGCAGTCACAACTATTGAATAACAAAAGCATAGAAGAAAATCTCCACATCTGGAGACAGTCACACCCATTGAGCTACAAGAGGCAGACAGAACACCAGATTGACAGGGTCTTTATATCATATATTTTAAAACACAGACACCTAAAGTAGAGGACATTGGATGCTGCATGAGAGAAGGGCCACATCTTACATGGAGCCACGCCATTCAGAATAATATTATTCAATAGAAAACTGTAAGGTCAAAAGTCCTGGGAAAGATTTATCCCAAGTTCTGATAGGTTACATCCTTCACCAACTATGACACTCAATAAATGACCTATCATATTGAAGAACAATAAAAACAGACTAAAAGGATTTATGGCCACTAAACCAACTCTACCGAAGATAATAGAAGGAACACTTTGAACTGAAGAGAAGATTAAACACACCCAAGACACCACAGGAGGGAAAGTAAACAATATCATGACTATTAATAAAAAGATTCTAGGAAAATGACCTGGACTAGCAGGTCACTCTTTGGTAACAGATTCCTAAGAAAAATGGTCAGGAGATGAGAAGAAAAAGATTAAAAAAATGTTGGGGTCAGGAGATCTTGCTCAAACTATATCTTATGGAAGAGAAGCTTTTTAAGAAGTACAGAATCTTATATACAGTCTTTCCTGACAGGGAAAATGTGATGAAGCCAACAAAAAACTGTTATATAATGAGACAGAGTCATTGGGAAACTAATCAAGCACTGTTACACAGGGAACACAGACAACCTCAAAGACATCAGAGACAGAGCACCTTGGGACTCTGACAACCATAGCCCATGTGTTTTCTGAAGTTGACAGTACCCAACTTTCACTTATATATGTTTATAATTTCAACATCTATTTCTTGGTCTCTGTGGAGTGGTTCTGATTAGGTGAGGTTTGAAGTCTGTATGTCAGTTATTAGAATAACCTCGCCTGTGTTGGGGCAGCTGGGCCAATCCCTGCGTTCAGGGGCGTGGCTGCCCCAGGGGAGTAGGGTACCCTTAAAAAGGACCGGGGCCCCGGAAGGAGCCCCTGTTCTTGTTCCCCCGTTACCTTCTGCTTCGCTGGACCCTTGGTTCTGTAAGTTCCCTTATTTTCTCCTTTTATTAAAACTGATTTACTATAAAAGGACTATTTTGGTTATTTCCAAACCCCTCCGACCACCGGTACACGCCTGCTTATTTCCTAGTTCCAATTCCTTGGAGTACCTTTCTTCCAGCCTGTCAGTCTAAAGTGCCCTCTGGTTTTGATAATGCTGTGTTTCTTACAGATAGCATAATTACAGGCCCTTTTGCATAATTCACTCTTGTCTGTTACTTTGGATTGGAGAATTGAGACCATTACATTGAAATTTTTATTGAAATTAGTTTATTAATTTTGGTAATTTTGTTGCTTTAATATTGTACTCTGTTGAGAGCTAGGTCAACCTGATGACCTCCCTTAATGTGTGGAAAATAAACACAATTCTTTCTGTAAACCAAGAACATGTTTGGCAGAGCCAGTAATGGCCCAGCGGCCAGGTCCTTACAGGGAACATTGGCTTTGGATACCTACAGTCAAACTTTTAACTGTGAATGGATTTTTTGGAAGGGGAGGGCTTCCAAATCACAAATAATGACATGGAGACTTATTATTAATTATGAAAGTGTGGCCTTAGCTTAGGTTTGTTCCTAACTAGTTTTTTTTCTCATTTTTTTATTAAAAATTTCCATCTTCTCCCCTCCTCCTCCCCCTTCCCTCCCCTCCCTTCCACCCATATCCCCACTCCCTCCCTCTCCAGGCCAAAGAGCCATCAGGGTTCCCTTCACTATGTTAAGTCAAAGGTCCTCCCAGCTCCCCCTAAGTCCAGGAAGGTGAGCAACCAAACTGACAAGGCTCACAGTGAGCCTGTCCATGCTGTAGAGTTCATGCTCATTGCTGTTGTCCTTGGTTTCTCAGTCCTCCTCCACCGTCAGCCACATTCAGAGAGTCCGGTTTGGTCCCCTGTTCCATCAGTCCCATTCCAACTGGACTTGGTGGTCTCCCGTTAGATCTGTCCCACCGTCTCAATGGGTAAACGCACTCCTCACGGTCCTGACTTCCTTGCTTATGATCTCCCTCCTTTTGCTCCTCAACGACCTTGGTAGCTCAGTCCGGTGCTCCTATGTGGGGCTCTGTCATTTTCTCCATCTAATGCCAGGTGAAGGTTCTATGGTGATATGCAAGATATTCATGAGTATGGCAATAGGATCTGGACATTTCTGGCACCCTCTCCTCAGCTGCCCAAGGAACTAGCTGGGGGCATCTTCCTGGACACCTGGGAACCCCTCTAGAGTCAAGTCTCTGCCAACCCTAGAATGGCCCCCTTAACTAAGATGTATAATTCCTTGTTCCCATATCCACCCTTCCTATATCCCAACCATCCTATTCCCCCAAGCTCTTCCCATCCTCCACTTCACACCTTTCTCTCCCCATCCCCCCACGCCCCCATCCCACCCCACCCCCATGTTCCCATTTTTTGTCTGGCAATCTTGTCTACTTCCAGTATCCAGGAGGATAACTATATGTTTTTCTTTGGTCTCACCTTCTAATATAGCTTCTCTAGGATTTTTTTACGAATTATAGGCTCGATGTCCTTTATTTATGGCTAGAAACCAATTATGAATGAGTACATCCCATGTTTATCTTTTTGGGCCTGGGTTACCTCACTCAGGATGGTGTTTTCTATTTCCATCCATTTGCATGCAAAATTCAAGATGTCATTGTTTTTTACCGCCGAGTAGTACTCTAATATGTATATATTCCACACTTTCTTCATCCATTCTTCCACTGAAGGGCATCTAGGTTGTTTCCAGGTTCTGGCTATTACAAATAATGCTGCTATAAACAGAGTTGAACAGATGCTTTTGTAATATGATTGGGCATCTGTTGGGTAAATTCCCAAGAGTGGGATTGCTGGGTCCTGGGGTAGGTTGATCCCAAATTTCCTGAGAAACCTCCACACTGCTTTCCAAAGTGGTTGCACAAGTTTGCATTCCCACCAGCAATGGATGAGTGTACCCTGTACTCCACATCCTCTCCAGCAAAGGCTATCATTGGTGTTTTTGATTTTAGCCATTCTGACAGGTGTAAGATGGTATCTCAACGTTGTTTTGATTTGCATTTCCCTGATTGCTAAGGAGGTTGAGCATGACCTTAAGTGTCTTTTGGCCATTCGAACTTCTTCTGTTGAGAATTCTCTGTTCAGTTCAGTGCCCCATTTTTTAATTGGGTTAATTAGCATTTTAAAGACTAGTCTCTTGATTTCCTTATATATTTTGGAGATCAGACCTTTGTCTGTTGCGGGGTTGGTGAAGATCTTTTCCCAGCCAGTAGGCTGCCTTTTTGTCTTAGTGACAGTGTCCTTTGCTTTACAGAAGCTGCTCAGCTTCAGGAGGTCCCATTTATTCAATGTTGCCCTTAATGTCTGTGCTGCTGGGGCTATACATAGGAAGCAGTCTCCTGTGCCCAAATGTTGTAGAGTACTTCCCACTTTCTCCTCTAACAGGTTCAGTGTGTTCAGATTGATATTGAGGTCTTTAATCCATTTGGACTTGAGTTTTATGCATGGTGACAGACACGGATCTACTTTCATTCTTCTACAGGTTGACATCCAGTTATGCCAGCACCATTTGTTGAAGATGCTTTCTTTCTTCCATTGTGTGCTTTTAGCTCCTTTATCAAAAATCAGGTGTTCATAGGTTTGTGGGTTAAGATCTGGGTCTTCTATTTGATTCCATTGGTCGACTTCTCTATATTTATGCCAATACCAAGCTGTTTTCAATACTGTAGTTCTGTAATAGAGTTTGAAGTCAGGGATGGTAATGCCTCCAGAAGTTCCTTTATTGTATAAGATTGTTTTGGCTATCCTGGGTTTCTTGTTCTTCCATATAAAGTTGATTATTGTCCTCTCAAGATCTGTGAAGAATTTTGATAAGATCTTTAAGGGGATTGCATTAAATCTATAGATTGCCTTTGGTAGTATTGCCATTTTTACTGTGTTGATCCTCCCAATCCAAGAGCAAGGGAGATCCTTCCATTTTCTGGTATCCTCTTCAATTTCTTTCTTCAAAGACTTAAAGTTCTTGTCAAATGGGTCTTTCACTTCCTTGGTTAGAGTTACCCCAAGATATTTTATGCTATTTGTGGCTATCGTGAAAGGTGACGCTTCTCTGATTTCTTTCTCTGCTTTCTTATCCTTTATATATAGGAGTGCAACTGATTTTTTGGAGTTGATCTTGTAGCCTGCCACGATACTAAAGGAGTTTATCAGCTGTAGGAGTTCTTTGGTGGAGTTTTTAGGGTCGCTTATGTACACTATCATATCATCTGCAAATAACGAAAGTTTAACTTCTTCCTTTCCAATTCGAATCCCCTTGATCCCCTTGTTTTGTCTTATTGCTATTGCTAGAACTTCAAACACTATATTGAAGAGATAAGGAGAGAGTGGACAGCCTTGTCGCGTTCCTGAATTTAGTGGGATGGCCTTGAGTTTCTCTCCATTT
This sequence comes from Arvicola amphibius, assembly GCF_903992535.2. Lineage (NCBI taxonomy): Eukaryota > Metazoa > Chordata > Mammalia > Rodentia > Cricetidae > Arvicola > Arvicola amphibius. The sequence goes on along the minus strand of NC_052054.1, from coordinate 72,133,408 downwards.
AATTTGATGTTAGCTGTTGGCTTGCTGTAAATAGCCTTTATTATATTTAGGAATGACCCTTGTATTCTTAATCTCTCCAAGACCTTTATCATAAAGGGGTGCTGAATTTTGTCAAATGCTTTTTCTGCATCTAATGAGATGATCATATGGTTTTTATCCTTCAGTTTATTTATATGATGGATTACATTGATAGATTTTCGTGTGTTGAACCAGCCCTGCATCTCTGGGATGAAGCCAACTTGATCATAGTGGATAATTTTTCTAGTATGTTCTTGGATTCGGTTTGCCAGTATTTTATTGAGAATTTTTGCATCGATGTTCATGAGTGAGATTGGCCTGTAATTCTCTTTCTTGGTTGAGTCTTTGTGTGGTTTAGGTATCAGGGTAACTGTAGCTGCATAGAAGGAATTTGGCAGTGACTCTTGTGTTTCTATATTATGAAATACCTTAAGGAGTATAGGTATTAGGTCTTCTTGGAAGTTCTGGTAGAATTCTGCATTGAACCCATCAGGTCCTGGGCTCTTTTTGGTAGGGAGGTTTCTGATTACAGTTTCTAATTCTTCGCTACTAACAGGACTATTTAGAGCATTTACCTGGTCCTGGTTTAACTTTGGTATATGGTACTTATCTAAAAAAGTGTCCATTTCTTTTACATTTTCCAATTTTGTGGCATACAGGCTTTTGTAGTAAGATTTAATGATTCTCTGAATTTCCTCTGTTTCTGTGGTTATGTCCCCTTTTTCATTTCTGATCTTATTAATTTGTGTGTTCTCTCTCTGCCGTTTGATTAGTCAATCTTGTTGATTTTCTCCAAGAACCAGATTTTTGTTTCATTGATTCTTTGGATTGTTTTCTGTGTTTCTATTTTGTTGATTTCTGCCCTTAGTTTGATAATTTCCAGTCTTCTACTCCTCCTAGGGGAGTCTGCTTCTTTCTTTTCTAAAGCTTTCAGGTGTGCTGTTAAGTCTCCAATGTGTGCTTTCTCCATTTTTTTAAGTGGACACTTAGTGCTACGAATTTTCCTCTTAGCACTGCTTTCATAGTGTCCCATAAGTTTGAGTATGTTGTGTCTTTATTTTCATTAAATTCAAGAAAGACTTTAATTTCTTTCTTTATTTCTTCCTTGACTCAGCTGTGGTTCAGTAGTTGACTGTTCAGTTTCAATGAGTTTGTAGGCTTTCTGGGGGTAGCATTGTTGTTGAATTCTAATTTTAATCCATGGTGATCCGATAAGATGCAGGTGGTTACTAATATGTTTTTGTAACTGTGGAAGTTTGCTTTGTTACCGAGTATGTGGTCAATTTTTGAAAAGGTTCCATGAGCCGCAGAGAAAAAGGTATATTCTTTCCTGTTTGGGTGGAATGTTCTATAGATGTCTGTTAAGTCCATTTGGTTCATTACTTCTATTAAGTCTCTTAATTCTCTGTTATGTTTCTGTCGGATTACCTGTTGAAAGAGGAGTGTTGAAGTCTCCCACTATCAATGTGTTTGGTTTGATGGCTGCCTTGAGTTCTAGTAATGTTTCTTTTATATAAGTGGGTGCTTTTGTATTAGGGGCATAGATATTCAGGATTGAGACTTCGTTCTGATAGATTTTTCCTGTAATGAGTATAAAGTGTCCCTTTCCATCTCTTCTGATTGATTTTAGTTTGAAGTCAACTTTGTTAGAAATTAGTATGGACACACCAGCTTGTTTCTTAGGTCCATTTGCTTGATAAACCTTTTCCCAACCCTTTACTCTGAGTAGATATCTGTCTTTGTGGTTGAGGTGTGTTTCTTGTAAACAGCAGAATGTTGGATCCTGTTTTCGTATCCAATCTCTTAGCCTGTGCCTTTTTATAGGTGAATTGAGTCCATTGATATTAAGTGATATTAATGACCAGTGGATGTTAACTCCGGTTGTCATTTTTTATTTGGTAGTAGAGATTGTGTGTTTCCCTTCTTTGAGATGTGCTGGTGAAGGGTCGCCAGTATCTGAGTTATTGTGGGCATTGTTGGGTTCCTTGGGTTGTGATTTTCCTTCTATTATTTTCTGTAAGGCTGGATTTGTGGCTATGTATTGTTTAAATTTGTTTTTATCCTGGAAAATTTTGTTTTCTCCATTTATAGTGAATGAAAGCTTGGCTAGGTATAGTAATCTGGGCTTGCATCCATGGTCTCTTAGTTTCTGCAAAACATCTATCCAGGACCTTCTGGCTTTCATGGTTTCCATAGAGAAGTCAGGTGTTAGTCTGATAGGTTTACCTTTATATGTTACTTCACCTTTTTCCTTTGCAGCTCTTAATATTCTTTCTTTATTCTGTATGTTTTGTGTTTTGATTATAATATGGCGAGGGGATTTTTTTTTATCCAGTCTATTTGGTGCTCTGTAAGCTTCTTGAACCTTCATAGGAATATCTTTCTTTAGGTTTGGGAAGTTTTCTTCTATAATTTTATTAAATATATTTTCTGGACCATTGAGCTTTAATTCTTCTCCTTCTTCTATGCCTATTATTCTTAGGTTTGGTCTTTTTATTGTGTCCCAGATTTCCTGAATGTTTTGTGATGAGAATTTGTTGGATTTGCTGTTTTCTTTGATCAGTGGGCTTATTTTCTCTATGGTATCTTCAGAATCTGAGATTCTTTCTTCTATCTCTTGTATTCTGTTGGTTATGCTTGTTTCTGTAGTCTCTGTTTGTTTACATAGATTTTCCATATCCAGCTGGCCCTCGGGTTGTGTTTTCTTCCTTGCCTCCATTTCAGTTTTCAAGTCTTGTACTGTTTCCATTATCTGTTTGATTGTTTTTTCTTGGTTTCCTAGGATATCATTTACGAATTTACTAAATTCTTCAAACTTTTTGTTATTCTTCTCATCCATTTCCTTAAGGGAGTTTTTCACCTCCTGTTTAAGGGACTCTATTACTTTCATAAAGTCATTTTTTCTACTTCTTCTTGATTAGTGTGTTCAAGTCCTCCTGTTATAAGTTCGCTGGGTTCTGGTGCTTTCATGTTGTTTTTCAAATTGTTGGAGGACTCCTTGCTTTGGCGCCTGCCCATTTCTTCCTCTGAATAATCCCCTTTGTGTCTTCTTTTAGAAGTTCAATTCACCCCAATGAATTCAATTCACTCACCCCAATGAATGATGGATATTCTGGTAGACAGTCAGGTCTCCTTGCTGGCCAAGTGGCTCACTGATAAAGGGCCTCCTAACTAGTTTTTATAACTTAAATTAACCCACATTTTTTAAAATCCGTGTTTCATCATGTGACTTTATCCTTCATCTCTCCATAGTGCCCTTAATTTTTTTCTCCTCATTTGCTGGCCAGTCTACTTTTTCTCTTCTCAGAGATTCTTCTCTGCCTACAAGTCCTACATATCTCTCCTGCCTAGCTATTGGCCATTTGGCATTATATTACACCAACCACAGCAATATATTTTCACATGGCATATAATATATTTTCACACAGTACATAACCACAGACATGAACCCCAACACATAATGGTAGGTGACTTCTAAACCCCAATCCCAGTAATGTAAAGAACTGCAGAAAAGAATTACATGCATCATAGTTAAACAGCATCATAGAACATCAGAGAACATCCTACCCAAATACTACAGATTATATATCCCTCTTATCAGTTCATACAACATTCTTTAAAATATAAATCTCAACACAGAACGCAAGTCCCAACAAATATAGGAGAGTGGGATGATATAACTATCTGACCACAATAAAAAGAGATATAAATCAACAATGAAAGGACCTACAGAAAATACAAAAATCCAATGAAGTTTAATAATATAGCACTGAATAATGGGATGGACACGTGGGAATCTATTGAAGGAATCAAAAAGGAAAATTTTAATTCCTAGCATAAAGTGAAATGAAAAGAGAACACATTAGAACCTATGGGTTATAAATGATAAATTAAAAACTAAGAGGGAATTTACAGCTCTAAATGTCTGCATTAAAAAATTCTATTCTAGGGCTAGAGAGGTGGCTCATAGGATGGAGAAGAACCATGCTGGGTGACTCACAACTACATGTCACTGCAGCACCATGGAATTCAACAGCCTCTTCTAGTTTTGCTGGTACCTGCACACAATTGCAAACACAAACAGAGATGTATGCATACACAGAGAGACACACATGCAATAAATAAATCTTTAAAAACTATTAGGTGTCATGAGAATTTCACTTCACTGGTAGACATCATCTTCCTGCTCTTGCTGAGGACCTGCATTGAGCCTGCTCACTCCTCAGGATGTCCTTGACAACCAAGAGATGGAATCAGCATCAATGACCATCAGATGAAAAATGGATGACAAAAATTGGAACATTTACACAATGCAATTCTATTAGCACTGTAAAAACAGTAAAACTGTAGGAAGAAACAAGCACATATCCTGTAGATAATCCACCACTACCAAGTTGGTTTCATCCAAACATGCAGTTTGTTCAACACATTTATGTCAACAAATAAATCATAAAATGAAGATAAAAATCACATGATCATATAAATTGATTCACTAAAAGGTTTTAACAAAATCCAACATATTTTCATCATAAATCTATCTATCTATCTATCTATCTATCTATCTATCTATCTATCCATCCATCCATCTATCATCTATCTATCTATCTATCTATCTATCTATCTATCTATCTATCTAGAGAGAGGAGAGATAGAAGGCTGAAAGAAAATATGCCTCAGTATAACTACAGTTACATATGAGAAACCCCCAGCCAGGACTGAGAGGAAATTAAATAAAATGGTGTGTATAATCCTGAGTATAGAAGCTGGTTCATCATATGTTTCGATAAGTTAGTAACTGTTGCTATTCTTTGAGTAGTTAGTTATGGGGACAGCTTTACAGAGATGGGGCAAAGGCCAAATATTCCTACTGATACCGTGTCTTGATGCCATATCTTCTGCCCTGCCTGTTTTTTTCTCAAGGATGCCTCCTGGACCTCACCTTGTTTTTCCAGTGCATCAGAGCCAACATCTTATGCTCCATTGTCTTTGAAGAGCACTTAGACAACAAAGACCGACAGTTCTTGCACCTGTTAAAATTCTTTTATTGGACCTTTCCACTCATCATCTCATTCTCCTTCCAGGTCAGTGGGTGGAAAAAGAGGAGCAACCAAGACAGAATAAAATAGAGGCTGCTCTGAAGGTAAATAAAGGAGTGTCTTAGGGCCAGAAGAAAGTTAGAGATATCACTTCCAGGCAAAGAGCCTAATGCCTGAGGGGAGGGAGGCAGGGAGGTTGGTAGGAAGGGAAGGAAGAAGAGAAAGAGGGAGTGAGAGAAGATAGTTAATTGGGGTGGAGAGACCCAATTGAGGAAATACAGAGTCCGCCAGACATAAGAAAATGATGACGTGAAGACTGAAATTGTAGCTAAAAGGGAAGAAAACTTTATCGTATTTGAATCTCTGGGTTTATCCTCAGCAAAATTAAGCCAGGTATGTTTGGTAAACATATGCAATCTAATTCCAGTACACGGGAGACCAGAATTTATGACCATCTTAGGATAAGTCTTGAGTTAGAAGACAGTCTGAAAGACATGAGACCCTATTGAATAAAATCACAAACAAAACAAAAATGATGATTTAAAAAGAGAAATAAAGGATACAAGACAAGTGCTATAGAAAGATTCAGAAACACAGGCTAATATCGTGCTATATGTGTATGAGAGAGAGAGTGGAATGAAGGAACAGAGAAGATGAGCAAAAGAGTGGGAGAAGGCAAATGAAAGGAAGGGGAGAAAATGGAAGGAGAGGAGGTGAATCCACATGAAATGTGATAAAATATGGGTACCTAGGAACACAGATAGCCTGCTTTTGAACCTGATAGCTCCCAGTGACCTCCTGGGCCCTTCTTTCTTACATGTGTTTGAACTCTTCTCTGACTTCTTGAAGTACTTTCCTGGTACTCAAAGACAAGTTTACAAAAAGCTGCAGGAAATCCTTCAGTACACTGGCTATAGTCTAGAGAAGCACCAGTCAACCTTGGATCGAAACAATCCAAGAGTCTTCTCGATATCTCTTCTACACATGGAGATGGTAAGTCCTCCTGGAATGTGAGAGGGGATGGGTGAGACTGGGTGAGAAGATACAGAAGAATCAAGAAAATGAAGGATAGATAAAAAGAGAAGAAAATGAAATAAAGAGGAAAAATGATGGTGAAGAAATACAGAGCCAAGGACAAAACGTAGAAAAAGTCTCAGAGGAAAAAACAGTTTGGGAGAAAAAAACATGATAAACTATCAAAGAGTAAAGTGAGAGAGAAGACAGATAAAACAAAGACCAAGCAACATTGTCAAGGACTGAGAAATCTCTTGTTGCCCGTTTAGTATGAGACAGAAGAACAGTTTCAAGGATGTATGTGCCTCTCCCTGCAAGGCTCCAGTCATCACTGACCCTCCCTTCTCTCTCACATCTGAAATCAGTAGAAGTTCATCACCAAAAACTTGTGATCTCTGTACTGTTTCTCTTCTTTCCTGGCACCGAGGCCAGAAATACCACACTCCTCTATGGTTTCCTGTTCATGCTCAAATAGCCCCATGTTGCAGGTATACCACAGACAGCCAGTTGGGGGATTTTCTAGCTATCTTTTGGCTTTGGAAGTTTGTGTGAATGAGAAAGAAATCAACATCTTACATCTGGAACTCTGAAGGCACTGGTCTACTTATAATCTAAGGCAGTGCTGCAGTTGGTGCATGAATTAACACCCACCTGATCTATTTTTTAGTTTTTCTCTTATCACTTAAAGTTTTATCCATTGTTCAATCCAACCTCCATTTCCTTTTTTCTTCCTTCCTTCCTTCCTTCCTTCCTTCCTTCCTTCCTTCCTTCCTTTCTTCTTTACAAAAATCTGTTCATGAAGATTTTTATCTATGCACTGCTTTATCTATCTACTTATTTTGTATGTTGTTTGTTCACCTACCTAATTGTTCACCCAACAACCTATCTGTCTTACACCTATATATCTTCATTCCTTTGCCCATCCATCTAAATTCTATCTATCCAAACATCTTCTTTCTCAACCATTCTTCTATCTATATGCCTATAAACACTTATTCACATAGATACACATACACACACCTAAAACCCATGCACTCATCATATATTAATTCATTTACCTATTGATTCTTTTTTTTTTCAATTTCTTTTACTCTTTTTTTTTAAATTTTTTTTATATTTAAAAATTTCCATCTCCTTCCCTCCTCCTCCCCCCTCCCTCCCCTCCTTCTCCCCCTTCTCTCCCCTCCTTCTCCCCCTTCCCTCCCCTCCCCTCCACCCATACCTCCCCTCCCTCCCTCTCAAGGCCAAGGAGCCATCAGGGTTCCCCACTCTATGCTAAGACCAAGGTCCTCCCAACTCCCCCCAGGTCCAGGAAGGTGATCGATCAAGCTGAGAAGGCTCCCACAGAGCCCGTCCATGAAGAACAATCAGAGCCCAGAGCCATTGTCCTTTGCTTCTCAGTCAGCCCCCGCTGTTGGCCACATTCAGAGAGACGGGTTTGGTCGCATGATCCATCAGTCCCATTCCAACTGGAGTTGGTGATCTCCCATTAGTTCTGTCCCACCGTTTCCATGAGTGAACGCACCCCTCTCGTTCCTGACTTTCTCCCTCATGTTCTCGCTCCTTCTGCTCCTCATCGGGACCTTGGGAGCTCAGTCCAGTGCTCCAATGTGGGGCTCAGTCATCTTCCCCATCTGTCGCCAGCTGGAGGTTCCCTCACGGTCCTGACTTTCTTTCTCATGTTCTCTCTCCTTCTGCTCCTCATCAGGACCTTGGGAGCTCAGTCCGGTGCTCCAAGGTGGGGCTCTGTCATTTTCTTCATCTATCGTCAGGTGGAGATTCTATGGTGATATGCAAGAAATTCATCAGTATGGCTATAGGAACTGGCCTTTTCAGGCTCCCTCTCCTCAGCTGCCCAAGGAACTAACTGGGGGCGTCTCCCTGGAAACCTGGGAACCCCTCTAGGGTCAAGTCTCTTGACAACCCTCAGGTAGCTCCTTAAATTAAGATATATGCTTCCCTGCTCTCATATCCACCCTTCCTATATCCCAAGCACCCCATTCCTCCGAGCTCCCCCCGCTCTCCCCTTCACACTTTTCTCTCCCCATCTTCCCTTGGCCCAGTCTTGCCCAACCCTCAAGTTCCCAATTTTGCCTGGCGATCGTGTCTACTTCCAATATCCAGGAGGATTACTATATCTTTTTTGGGAGTTCACCTTCTTATTATCTTCTCAAGGATCCCAAACTTATAGGCTCGATGTCCTTTAATTATGGCTAGAAACCGAATATGAGTGAGTACATCCCATGTTCATCTTTATGGGTCTGGGTTACCTCACTCAGAATAGTGTTTTCTATTTCCATCCATTTGCCTGCAAAATTCAAGATGTCATTGTTTTTTACCGCTGAGTAGTATTCTAGCATGTATATATTCCACAGTTTCTTCATCCATTCTTCCACTGAAGGGCATCTAGGCTGTCTCCAGGATCTGGCTATTACAAATAATGCTGCTATGAACATAGATGAGCATATTCTTTTGTTGTATGATTGGGCATCTCTTGGGTAGATTCCCAATAGTGGAATTGCTGGGTCCTGGGGTAGGTTGATCCCGAATTTCCTGAGAAACCGCCACACTGCTTTCCAAAGTGGTTGCACAAGTTTGCATTCCCACCAGCAATGGATGAGTGTGCCCCTTACCCCACAACCTCTCCAGCAAAGGTTATTATTGGTGTTTTGGATTTTAGCCAATCTGACAGGTGTAAGATGATATCTCAAAGTTGTTTTGATTTGCATTTCCCTGATAGCTAGGGAGGTTGAGCATGACCTTAAGTGTCTTTTGGCCATTCGAACTTCTTCTGTTGAGAATTCTCTGTTCAGTTCAGCGCCCCATTTTTTAATTGGGTTAATTGGCATTTTACCGTCTAGTCTCTTGAGTTCCTTATATATTTTAGAGATCAGACCTTTGTCAGTTGCAGGGTTGGTGAAGATCTTTTCCCAGTCAGTAGGCTGCCTTTGTGTCTTAGTGACAATGTCCTTTGCTTTACAGAAGCTGCTCAACTTCAGGAGGTCCCATTTATTCAATGTTGCCCTTAAAGTCTGTGCAGCTGGGGTTATGCATAGGAAATGGTTCCCTGTGCCCATTTGTTGTAGAGTATTTCCCACTTTCTCCTCTATCAAGCTCAATGTGTTCAAATTAATATTGAGGTCTTTAATCCATTTGGACTTGAGTTTTGTGTATGGTGATAGATATGGATCTACTTTCATTCTTCTACAGGTTGACATCCAGTTATGCCAGCACCATTTGTTGAAGATGCCCTCTTTCTTCCATTGTGTACTTTTGGCTCCTTTATCAAAAATCAGGTGTTCATAGGTTTGTGGTTTAAGATCCGGGTCTTCTATACGATTCCATTGGTCAACTTCTCTGTTATTATGCCAATACCAAGCCGTTTTCAATACTGTAGCTTTGTAATAGAGTTTGAAGTCAGGGATGGTAATGCCTCCAGAAGTACCTTTATTGTATAAGATTTTTTTGGCTATCCTGGGTTTCTTGTTTTTCCATATAAAGTTGATTATTGTCCTCTCAATCTCTGTGAAGAATTTTAATGGGACCTTGATTGGGATTGCATTGAATCTATAGATTGCTTTTGGTAGAATTGCCATTTTTACTATGTTGATCCTCCCAATCCACGAGCAGGGGAGATCCTTCCATTTTCTGGTATCCTCTTCAATTTCTTTCTTCAAAGACTTAAAGTTCTTGTCAAATAAATCCTTCACTTCCTTGGTTAGCGATACTCCCAGATATCTTATGCTATTTGTGGCTATTGTGAAAGGTGATACTTCTCTGATTTCCCTCTCTGCTTCCTTATCCTTTGTGTATAGGAGGGCGACTGATTTTTTGGAGTTGATCTTGTATCCTGCCACGTTACTGAAGGAGTTTATCAGCTGTAGGAGTTCTTTGGTGGAGTTTTTGGGGTCGCTTATGTATACTATCATATCATCTGCAAATAATGAAAGTTTAACTTCTTCCTTTCCAAATTGAATCTCCTTGATTCCCTTATGTTGTCTTATTGCTATTGCTAGAACTTCAAGCACTATATTGAAGAGATAAGGAGAGAGTGGACAGCCTTGTCGTGTTCCTGAATTTAGTGGGATAGCCTTGAGTTTCTCTCCGTTTAATTTGATGTTAGCTGTCGGCTTGCTGTAAATAGCTTTTATTATATTTAGGAATGACCCTTGTATCCCTAATCTCTCCAAGACCTTTATCATAAAAGGGTGCTGAATTTTGTCAAATGCTTTTTCAGCATCTAATGAGATGACCATATGGTTTTTTTCCTTCAGTTTGTTTATATGATGGATTACATTAATAGATTTTCGTATGTTGAACCAGCCCTGCATCTCTGGGATGAAGCCTACTTGATCGTAATGGATAATTTTTCTAATGTGTTCTTGGATTCGGTTTGCCAGTATTTTATTGAGAATTTTTGCGTCAATGTTCATGAGTGAGATTGGCCTGTAATTCTCTTTCTTGGTTGAGTCTTTGTGTGGTTTAGGTATCAGGGTAACTGTAGCTTCATAGAAGGAATTTGGCAGTGACTCTTGTGTTTCTATATTATGAAATACCTTAAGGAGTATAGGTATTAGGTCTTCTTGGAAGTTCTGGTAGAATTCCGCATTGAAACCATCTGGTCCTGGGCTCTTTTTGGTAGGGAGGTTTCTGATAACAGTTTCTATTTCTTCGCGACTAACAGGACGATTTATAGCATTTACCTGGTCCTGGTTTAACTTTGGTATATGGTATTTATCTAAAAAACTGTCCATTTCTTTTACATTTTCCAATTTTGTGGCATACAGGCTTTTGTAGTAAGATCTAATGATTTTCTGAATTTCCTCTGTGTCTGTGGTTATGTCCCCCTTTTCATTTCTGATCTTGTTAATTTGCGTGTTCTCCCTCTGCCGTTTGATTAGTTTGGCTAAGGGTTTGTCAATCTTGTTGATTTTCTCCAAGAACCAGCTTCTTGTTTCATTGATTCTTTGGATTGTTTTCTGTGTTTCTATTTTGTTGATTTCTGCCCTCAGTTTGATTATTTCCAGTCTTCTACTTCTCCTAGGTGAGTCTGCTTCTTTTTTTTCCAGAGCTTTCAGGTGTGCTGTTAAGTCACCAATGAGTGCTTTCTCCGTTTTCTTTAAGTGGGCACTTAGTGCTATGAACTTTCCTCTTAGCACTGCTTTCATTGTGTCCCATAGGTTTGAGTATGTTGTGTCTTTGTTTTCATTAAATTCAAGAAAGACTTTAATTTCTTTCTTTATTTCTTCCTTGACCCAGGTGTGGGTCAGTAGTTGACTGTTCAGTTTCCATGAGTTTGTGGGCCTTCTGGGGGTAGCATTGTTGTTGAATTCTAATTTTAATCCATGGTGATCCGATAAGACACAGGTGGTTACTACCTAAGAATAATTGGGGTAGAAGAAGGAGAAGAATTACAACTCAAAGGCCCAGAAAACATATTCAACAAAATTATAGAAGAAAACTTCCCCAACCTAAAGAAGGATGTTCCTATGAAGGTACAAGAAGCCTACAGAACACCAAATAGACTGGATCAAAAGAAAGCATCCCCACGCCATATAATAATCAAAACACAAAACATACAGAATAAAGAACAGATATTAAGAGCTGCAAAGGAAAAAGGTCAAGTAACATATAAAGGGAAACCTATCAGAATTACACCTGATTTCTCAATGGAAACCATGAAAGCCAGAAGAGCTTGGATAGATGTGCTACAGACACTTAGGGAACATGGATGCAAGCCTAGACTATTATACCCAGCAAAGCTTGCATTCACCATTGATGGAGAAAACAAGATATTCCAGGACAAAAACAGATTTAAACAATACGCAGCCACAAATCCAGCCTTGCAGAAAGTAATAGAAGGAAAATCACAAACCAAGGAGTCCAACAACGCTGACAATAACTCAAGCATCTAGCGACCCTTCACCAGCACAACTAGAAGAAGGGAAACACACAAACTCTACTACTAAAAATGACTGAAGTTAACAACCACTGGTCATTAATATCACTTAATATCAATGGACTCAATTCCCCTATAAAAAGGCACAGGCTAAGAGACTGGATACGAAAACAGAATCCAACATTTTGATGTTTACAAGAAACACACCTCAACCACAAAGACAGGCACCTACTCAGAGTAAAGGGTTGGGAAAAGGTTTATCAAGCAAATGGCCCTAAGAAACAAGCGGGTGTGGCCATACTAATTTCCAACAAAGTTGACTTCAAACTAAAATCAATCAGAAGAGATGGAAAGGGACACTTTATACTCATAACAGGAAAAATCCTTCAGAATGAAGTCTCAATCCTGAATATCTATGCCCCTAATATAAAAGCTCCCACTTATGTAAAAGAAACACTTCTAGAACTCAAGGCAGCCATCAAACCACACACACTAATAGTTGGAGACTTCAACACTCCTCTCTCACCAATGGACAGGTCAATCAGACAGAAACCTAACAGAGAATTGAAAGACTTAATGGAGGTAATGAACCAAATGGACTTAACAGACATCTATAGAACATTCCACCCAAATAGGAAAGAATATACCTTCTTCTCTGCGGCTCATGGAACCTTTTCGAAAATTGACCATATACTTGGTAACAAAGCAAACTTCCACAGTTACCTATTGATTCTTTAATTACACAACCAGTCAGTTCATTCATTTACATCAATTAATCAATTTAGTATTTCCTTTGATCAGTAGAAATAAATAATTTGTCATTAATTTATCCATATACTTATCTCTATCCTATTTACAGGTTTCATTTCTTAATTTTTTCACTAACTGGCCTTTGAATTTATCTTTTATTGTCTATCACTTATTCCATTGATCTACTATTTGAATCATCTATTGACTTACAAGTTGAATACATAACCCAGTGTTTAGTCTGTAAATTTCATTAGCTCATAAATCTGTTCATTTATTAATTGGCTTACCCATTAATTTTACGTGCTCATTTTTCACATTTCTGTTGATAATTCATTTGTTAGTGTACCTACTTGTCTGTTTTATTTCTGAGGATAGAGCCTTGAGTTCTTAATATAAAATTCATTGTAAAATTGTGGCTTAAGACCAGATCCTATAACCATACTCATGAATATCTTGCATATCACCATAGAATCTTCACCTGGCGATGGATGGAGACAGAGACAGAGCCCCACATTGGAGAACCAGACTGAGCTCCCAAGGTCCTGATGAGGAGCAGAAAGAGGAAGAACATGAGAAAGAAAGTCAGTACCGTTAGGGGTGCATTCACCCACTGAGACGGTGGGACAGAACTAACGGGAGAGCACCAAGACCACTTGGAATGGGACTGATGGAACATGCAACCAAACCAGACTCTCTGAATGCAGCTGATGGTGTGGCTGATGGTGGAGGCTGACTGAAAAACCAAGGACAATGGCGATGGGCTTGTACTCTACAGCATGGACAGGCTCTGTGTGAGCCTTGTCAGTTTGGTTGAGCACCTTCCTGGACCTGGGGGGAGTTGGGAGGAACTTAGAGTTAACATAGGGTAGGGAACCCTGTTGGCTCTTTGGCCTGGAGAGGGAGGGAGTGGGGGTATGGGTGGAAGGGAGGGGAGGGAAGGGGAAAGAGGAGGGGAGGAGATGGAAAATTTTTAAAATATTAAATAAAAAAATGAAAAAAATTGTGGCTTAAGCATGAGTGAGAACATGTGTGTGTGTTGAGTGTGTGTGTATGTATATTTGTGTATGTTTGCATACTTGTGCTTGTTTATGTGTGTGTGTGTTTGTTTAGAGAGATGATTCATTACTTTGCATTTTTACTGATTTTCTCACTCACACTCTCACACCAATATGTTTACATATGTTTACATTAAAGTCTCCCTATGAAGGAGTCCTTTGCTCTATGTTTTTCTTTCTTTTGTTAAAATCCCACTGAAATGAGGCTGAAATTCATGGAGGAGAGGTTTAATGTAGTTTTAAGCATAGGCACAGAGAGACAGTTGCTTAAAATCAGGGCAGTTCTTTGTACCCTCTATTGCACTAAATTTTTCAGGAGAATCTTCTTGCTCCTTATTCTTTCCAAGGTTGTTGGTTCATAGGATAAAATATCACTGTTACAAAGGCAACAAAGTAGATCCACTGTTTCCCTTTCTTTCTATTTTTTTTTGGGGGGGGAGACAGTTGAGACAGGGTTTCACTGTAGTTTTGGTGCCTGTCCTGGAACTAGCTCTTGTAGAACATGCTGGCCTCAAACTCACTGATATCCACCTGCCTCTGCCTCCCGAGTGCTAGGATTAGAGGTGTGTGCACCAGCTCTTGGCATGCTCCCCTTTTCTAAGCAGAGAAAGTCCAAAAGGAGATCTATCAGGTGATTGACTCATACTGATTCCTCAGGCTTGATGACTGCACAAAATACCTTATACTGTCATCATTATCTATGAGGTTCAGAGATTTTCAAATCTTATCCCAATTGATGTGGCACACAGAGTCACCCAATACACTTTGTTCCGAGGGTACCTCATCCCCAAGGTGAGACCAGCTATTATTCCACGTCTCTATCCCAAGAGCCTTCTGCATTCTTCTCAATCCTAACACCAGCTCACTTATTTCCCACCATTCCTGGCGTTTTATTGCTTGATTAAATGTCTATGTATGTGATTCAGGGTATGTTAATATCTTTTATCTCATAATGTCTCCTAGAACACTGACATGTAACCACCCATCCTGAGTTTAGCTCTCCATGACCCAAGGTATTTTGAATACCTTGGCACCTTCAATTCTGACCTCTTCCTAGATGCCTATAGGGATCTGAAGGAAAGTTGAAGTTTTTATGCCCTTCTTTATAGGTGAGATGGACCTGTGCTTCCTTTCTTAGACAATAGAGGGCAGGCTCACCCTCCAGAGCACAGATAGGGCTAGTTCCAGGTTTACTGAGTCTATTCCAGCTGCTTTATCCAAAATATCTGCCTACATTCCTACAAGTGGTCTTTTGAACTAAAGAAACATCAGGGTCATGAGCACTTTGAAAAAGTATTTAAAGGTCTCTGAACCTGAAAAAATTTATTTTCTTAAGAAACAGAAGCAAGAAAAACATCTAGGTACTCTGTTATGCACTAGGTAAGTTCTTGATGGCTGGGGAGGCACTAACTTTAACTGTGAGCACTGGGGATATGGGCCATGTCTTGAGACACTTGACCCTGTTTACATAGTCTTGTTAAATTGGAAGAGAAATCAAAATTACTCTCACTTATTTGAGCCAAGAAACCATTCATGATGGATAATACCCTGAACCAGAGAAAGGTCAGAGTTACAGCACCCTCACTGTCGGCACATGGTTTGTATGGACAAGAGGGAGCTGGACATAGACACATAGATCGATTAGTGTCAGCTCTGTTTTTGTCTTACTTGGCCTTGCTGCAATAGTGGGCAGCTTAGGGTAGGACAATTGTTCAGAGTGTCTGGGGTTTGTTTTTCTTTAGAAGAATATAATCTCAAGTTAGTGCATAGGTTGGTTGCCTGTTATGTTTGGCAGTTTATTACAAACAACAGCTGCCTCCAGACAAATCTAATTCACTTGATGAACTATATGGAAAGTAAACATGGAAAATTGTGTTTATATATCTTGTCTCTTGGAGAAATAGGCATTTCAGGAACAATTCCTTAGCCTCTAGTTGTCACCACCATACCCTCATGCTTAGGGTAGAAGCCAGGGCAATGTATGTTAAGCAAGTTCTTTTTGAAAGAGCCCCCACCTCCACCCTCTCCTTTGTGCATTCTAGAAGATGCTTTCCTGATGAGCCTCTCTGTTGTCTGTTCTCATCCCCTCACTAAGGGATTTTAGGGAAGTGTTGTCCTGTGGATCCATGTCTCGGCTGAAAGTGGTCTAGTCTTGAGTGTCTAAGTGAGTTCAGTATCCCTGGATGGGGTCTTGCTCCTGGCTATGTACAGTATAATGGCCTCCTTTCATATTTCATCTTCAGAGTTGTGAATTATAGAGCATGAGATGAAAATGAATCATCCACACAACAGTCACAATTTTGGAAAGTCAGAGTTGTGGAGCAAAGGGATGTAAGAAGAAGGCATGATGGAGTATATGACTAGATATGGTTAGACAGAGAAGGACATTTGGTTAGGGTGTTAGTAGGGAACTTTAGAAAAAGCAAACAGAAATGAATAGATAAAAAGACACATAGTACTGATAGGTACAGAGGTTCATGTATACTGCTATGGGATGCACACAAGAAAACAAGCAAGAAAGCAAGGAAGCAAGCAAGCCAGAGAGCCAGCAAACAAGAAAGCCAAAAGGATGTTATAGCCAAAGAGACGTGAACAGTATCTAAATTGCCAGTTCTGGCATGGGCAAATTGTGTTGAGAATGAGATAAGTCATTGAAGCATCCCCTGAAAAAATCTGGGTCACAAAATGAGTTCTAGGAGAACCATCTCAGAGAGACTTTCCATGAATTTCTAAGCTCATGTCACCTAAGTTCTGGAAATGGATGCCCAAGAGAAGATTGTGCTTTCCCTAGACACTCCTGCACAGGCTCAGTTTCCCAACAACTGGATGACACAGGGATTGCTGGGAAATCCTTCTTCCACCTGGAGGCCTAAAACAGCCAGTTGCAGATTAAGAATCACTGAGGCAACTAGTAGAGCCTCTGCCTGGGATTTCAGGTTCCTTTTGCTCTGTGATGCTCAGTGTTCTAGGTGATAAACAACCATGGGTTCCTTATACTTTCAAGAATTCAGTGGGTGCCAGAGATCCCTTATCACATGTTCCTACAGTTTCTAAATTGTATGAACAATTGTGTCTGGGGACTTATTAATCTCAAGCTCAGTAAAAAGTGAGGGGAGAGTGGAGGTGAGGAGCATAGGGAGGGGGAGGAGAGACAGAAGTGACACATGCACAGAAGTCTTGCTATGCAGTTTAGGCTGTTTTTAACCCATCATTTTCCTGTCTGTCTCCCAAGTGCTGTCCTTGCAGGCATATGCCTCCATATCTGGATCATATAGGACCATTTGTTAATATAAGAATCTTTCTAAATAGCACCTTCACCTTCAGGGCAGCCCAATGAGATGGGTACCAATCCCCTCACATGAGATTGAAGAAACACTAAATTTGTTGCATTGTACATGTATACACATATACACTTTGTTCCTACTGTAAGTGGGTTCTTATAGTCTGGAATTAAGGACTCTGGTAATCTTACAAAAGCTAGAAATCTATCAGAAGTGACTAAGAGACATCCACCACCAAACTAGCACACATTGCAATTTTGTTATTCATAGTGTACATGACATAGGCATATATAAGTATTCTATGATGTGTTTGTGTGTGTGTTTGTGTGTGTGTGTGTGTGTGTGTGTTTAAGTCAGAGGACAGCTTGTGCAGTTGTGGCACTTGGTTCTCTCCTAATATGTTGGTCCTGGAAATTTAACTTATGGTCTCAAAAGTGATGGCAGGGGGTTTTTTGTGTTAAGACATTCACTGGTCCTTACATCAATTCTTTAAGGATTTGGGGATCTCTTTACATTCTCACTTGAATTGCAGGTGAGAAACTCATTCTTATTCCTTGGAATGAACAGGGTTTTCAGGTTTTAGGAAAGGGGCAGTCTTAAGGTTGTACACTGCCCTGGGGCACAAGTCTCATTCTCTGTGTCTACTGGAAAGTTCATTTGTCTTGGCGAAAACATTGTGTGCAATGAATGATTTGTTCCTTTTGTTTACAACTGTAATGCTCTCCTGTCCCTTTAAGAGGAAAACCTTGCCCGCTTCCCCCACCCCCCCACATACCTCCGCCACTGAGGCAGGCAGATCTTCCTTCAGCTTCCAGTCTGAGCTCCTTCTTTTCTGTCTCTCTCCCAAAGAGGTAGATGCTGCTGCCGTGCCCCAACTCTGCTTCTTACCTTGCCCCTTCTCCATCCCCATCTCCTTCCCTTCCATAACCCAATAAACAATATCCAACCCCACTCTGCAGGGCATGCCTATCCATCTTAGTTTCTCACTCATTATGCATCTTCCTGCCTAGTACCCATGGGTTCCTGAAGGTCTGCATTCTACTTGGGGGCTTCCTGCCCTGGACTGGCCATTTTCATGGCCTGCTGTGATCTCGGAACCCAGTGCCCACCGCTGCCCCTCAGCAGCATTTCTGCCCCTCAGGGAGCCACAGTGTTTTATTTTTACCATTAAAACCACCATCCTCCAGAACTTCTCTGTGTCCAGTCCTGTGCCTCCTAAGGACATTGACCTCAGTCCCCAGGAGAATGGCTTCAGAAATATGCCCCCAACATACCAGATCTGCTTCTCTTCCTGATAACTGGTCTGAGATTGCCAGGTGTTCCCACTCTCATCGAGAATAGCCTCAACGTTCTGCCTCTAAGAGACTTTCTGGAACTAGGCACTAGATCACTGCTCACACCCACCTACTACAATTTTCCAAATCCCTAGGGTGTGCTGTTCTGCCCTGTGAGTGGCACTGGAGAAACCAATCAAGTTTCTTTCTTGGTGTATGAACAGAGAGATTTCTAGAGACCACATCTCAGGTGGAGTCACTCCCTAATGCTTACAACAGTCACAGTCCCAACCCCAATGTACCAGCTCCTGGTACTCCATGATGTACGCTAATGGACTCTGTAAATGGAGTGAATTCTGTGTCTATGGACTTGCCCAATATGTATGATTCACAAAACAAGAATCACATAGTGTGTGATCATTGGCATCTGGTGTCTTTTCTTTCACACAATGTCTTCTAGGTTCCTGTGATTTGCAGCCCATAGTCACACATCTTCAAGTGCTCTTGTCACAATCTTTCTCAGCAAAAGCACAATTACCTTCTTTCATGTGTTCTGCCAGCAGAAGGTGAGGCCCTGATTTAGGGTGGCTTTTCCTGGTTCTAATAATATGATCAGAAATCCTTCACGAGATGCTCAGCAGCTTCAGTTTTGGTTGATGCCAGATACAGTCAACAATGAAGAGCAATCATCACAGGGCCCAGTCCTACAACTTCCTGGATATTCTTACATTTTATTTTCAGGCACCTAAGGTCCATTCCAGAAGGGATTCTTGCTATAAACTATCACATCCATGCCAGGTTTGTGAAGGGACAAACTGTTGCCTTGTTTCTGCTCCATTGTGAGAACATGGAACAGCAGGTGATTGATGTCATGTGTTTAATATAGTGAAATAGTAACCAATAATTAAATAAACAACTCAATAAAGTGACAATGCCAGCAGTTCCTGAAACTTGCCCAATGTACACGTGGACCTTATCTGCTTCTAATTTTTGTCACTCTCTTCTGATGACCAACGTAAGTCATTGTCCCCAAAGTCCAGGTTCATCCTAGGTGTGAGAGTCATCCAATTTTGCTGCCTTACCACCTTCTGACAGAAGTGTCTGGGAAAAACCCTTTGAGTGGTGTTGCTGAAACTCAGCTTCTACAAACGGATCTGTTGGGACAAGAATGTGTATATGGAGAGTGTCATTTAATACAATCATCTAGGAAGATGTCTCTGGGCAGTCATTGGCCAGTGAGCAGGCAGCTCTCAACTCTTTGAGTAAATTTCTACCTGCCTCACCAAGCTCTCTGTGACCCAGAGAGAGTCAGCAGGGTCTTTGGCAAGATAGAATCATAGTGCATCCTCTTCCACTAGCCACAGAAAAATAGCACAAAAAACACAGCAGACACCCCTCAAGAAAAACAGAGAAATGTGTATCATGCCAAGGTAGGACACCGACACTCATGTTTCTACTGAATCTTGTTAGTCTGGACTCTAGCTCAAGGACTGTCTCTCCCCTGGACAATGGTTTCTGGTTTGCTGGAGAACACTTTGCAAACACACTCCATGAGTTTACTCAAATCCTTCCAAGGGGTGAAACATGCAGAGGTCAGAGTGAGAAGGCAGGAGGTGGGCAGAAAAAGTGATGCTGACAGATAGCAAGGAGTTGCATTGAAGAGGTGGTGGATTCTCTTCTTCCAGTAATGGTTTGGCACTAAAGAAGCTTCTAGAATTCTTATAAAAACAAACAAGGAACAGATAGGTACGGAGACAACTTCTGATAGATGTACTATTATCTTCATCCTGGAGAGTAGCATTTTGTGTGTTGAGTCTTAGAAACTCATAATGTCCATAGCTGGGAGGTTCTCAGAAGTTCTAGGGCTGGGGCCTTTGGGGAAGAGTATGAAAGATGGTCACATGAAAGCACAGAGTTCAAGTTTGGATTGTTTCCTAGTGAGGCCCAGACAATCTGACACCAGGGATTGTAATCCAGTGAGAGGTAAAACCCATTACTTGGGTCAAATTGTGAGATCCTAGCCTTGACTCTGCAGCTGAGGGAGAAATATGGAGATACTGTCACAGACTACATGGGCCTCAGCCTATTCTAGCCCTGGGTGGACATGAGGTGATATGGGAGGCCCTAGTGGAGCAGGCTGAATATTTCTCTGAATAAAGTTCATCATTGTCATCTATCCTATCTTCCAGGAAATCAGTGAGTGGTGGGACCAGGTTAGTAGCTGGAGGAAGGAAATTAATATGCATGTTCATGTCTTCCTACTCTACCATGCCAATCATATTTGGTCTTCACCAGTGGAAAGCCTTGTTACATTTCTGAGCATTTCTGTCTGAGCACGATGGAGGGCTTTGGGATGGAGAAATGGAGCATATAGCTGTGAATCAGGAGGAAGATGAGGGCATAGAGGCTCCAAAATGCCAAAGGTCAGAGAGTTGGGACTTGTTTCTAGTTCCCTCAAGGTTATTTTGCTTCTACCTCAAAGGTCCCACCTAGTTGTAAATCAGAGAGTTCTGCTCTGTAAAAATTATTGTCAACAGGTGTGGCTAATTGCCAGACCTTGTGCTCCTGGAATAGGGAAGTAGTTTGTTCCTACCTCAAACAAAAGTCTAAGGATATAGGTAAATTCCAGTTCCCCTTATGGAAATAACTTAGGATTTCACCCAGAGAGTGGTTGCCTACAGAGTGTTTGTTCTAGGGTGTGAATGTGACTTGGCAACTTACTTTGATCTAGCAAAAGAATGTTTAACTGTGAATGTAGCCCATGACTTTCAATTGGTATGTTCATTTCTTTGTATCATGTTAATGCACTCTTTTGTTTTACTCCTACCTTTGGGGTCAGGGGTATTTTAAGCAGTTGGAAATTGAACATGGGCAAATTTTCAATACTCACGAAAATTCCCTCCCAATACTATCCTATATGTTTGTCCATTATATTATTTTCATTCACGTCTTCATATTCTTTACTATATTTCTAAATCCCCAAGCCCTTACCTTGACAAAAGGTATTTTTATTGTGGCTGATCTCCAACAACAGTGTTCAGTAGAGGAGCTTCAGAGTCTAAGCATGAGTTCAATGAGGTGGGGACATGGAGATAGAGAGCAAGGCTGGTAAAGATCCAGACAGAAAAATAGAGAGCTATTGTGATCCATTACCTCTGGCTCTTCTTATTCTGATTCTTGCTCAGCAATGATCTGAGCCTAGGGATCAGGGGAGTGATATAGATGTCCAATTTAGGGCTGAGCATTCCACAGTCTCTAATTATCTGGATCTTCATCAGTTGTGGGTATCTCTGTATATTACCATCTAGTACAAAAAATAAACATATTTTATTTATTTTTGTTGGTACTGTTTTGTTTTGTTGAGACATGTTTTTACTGTTCTGGAATTCACTATATAGACCAAACTGTCCTTTCACACAGAGATTCACCTGGCTCTCCTTCCCAAGTGATGGGATTGAAGCAGGGTGCCACCACTGTCTGGCTAAACAACTTCTCTGATGGCAGAGAGGAGTCACACTGATATTTCACTATATGGATAAATACTATATTCTAGTTAGCAGAAAAATTAGTAGGTTCCTCTCTAGGGCTGATGATCTACCTGACCATGGGTCCTTGATTTTATCTTGCTAAGTGGACACACTCTAGACATGTAAATACACAACACACATAGACATACACTACACACATACACATGCCACATACCACATGCCACACAGAGAACACAGCCCGCACCACACATACCACATATACACCACACAAACCACACATTACACAAACCATTACACACCTATGAGACTGTGCACAACATACACAGCACATAAACATTTTACACACTGATACATACACAAATAGTACACATGCTACAGACACATACAGACATACCACACATACACACACACTATACACTTACTCACATACACACACTGCACACACACAGAATCTCACACAAAGAAGTAATAATTAAATTCAGTAAAATCCAATGATCTCATTTTGATTAAAAAGGAATTCAATATAGATGAGTTAATACATAAAAAACCTGTCACCTTTGTACCCTTGGTTGGTATTTGCAACACATCACTGTAGAATATAAAAGTAATATAAAAATTCTGGTGATTATAGAATAGTTTGTGGTTTTAAAAGAGCTTGGAACTTTAGGAAGCCTTTTAAATTTTATAGTTCTAAGATCATGCACAAGAATGAACTCTTATAAATAGTGTGTGGCTTATAAAGTGTCTTACAACCTGATAAAAATTTTGTTTGCAAAATTCTTTTGATAATAATATTTATTCCTATAAAGTGCTTTTCCATTTCACAAAGCAACTATTTTGCGAATGGTTTTTTAATGTTCACAAAGTAGCTTCCACAAGAAAAGGGATTTATTTTGCCCACAAAGCACATTACCTGGAAAACCACTTGATGATAGCTTAAAGTTTTCAACACCCTTGAAGGGATAGAATTCTTTTCTCAGTCCTCCAGCACTGATTGTACATGATTCCTGAATGTTTGCTAGTGGAAAGGCAGGATGCTAAGCAAGGGATTTGTTAGTCAAACCAAAGAGACACTCTTTGTTCTAGTTCCATTTCTGTTGTCATGATAAAATACCCTGACAAGTACCAACAAGGAGAAGGAAGGGTTCATTCTGAAAAAAAAAAATTCCAGGTTTCAGCCCATTAGTAGAGGAAGTCAAGGCAGGCACTACAAAGAGGTTGACATCACATCTACAGTCAATAGCAGAAAGAAACAAACACACACACCTGCTGTGGGAACTCCTTTAACCAGTAGCCTTTATGTTACTAGCCCACTTGTGTATGGTCACTTATACTATAAATTCAGATGTAAACCTTTATGTTACCAGCCCACTTGTGTAGGGTCACTTATACTATAAATTCAGATGTAAACCTTGCACACACACTCTCTCTCTTTGCTGCTGGATTTGGTTCCTCTTCCCTGTTCATGCGGAAGACTGTAATCTGAGTTGACTCCTGAATAAAGAATACTTTATTATAATCAATTCTGAGCTAGTGTGGGATTACTTTATAGCATTCATCTTCATCTGGCACCCACATGAATCCTAACTCCATGCCTAACAGGATAGGCCCAAACGGCCTCAAAGGTCCTCAGTCCAGAAGGTCTCTGATCCCCACCCAGCTAGATGGATTTCACCTACTAAGCATGTTTTTTGCCAAAACCCCACCACAGTGGAGCTACTGCGCAGCAACTTGGCAAATTCCTGGGCTCATGTATGCTTGCCCCCTCCCCCCACTTTCCCTGCCATGCAATGACTTGTGCAGCTTCTGGTTTGTGTTCCCTGCTCATGAGCTCTGGGCTCCTTGATATGCTGGCCACCAAAAAAAAAAATCTCTCCATGTACAGAACTGATTTAATTGCTCAGCATGAGACTGTTCATGCTTCCATTGGTTGAATCTCTCTGCCCCCAGTCATGCCTCTTCACCATGTGGCTGCAACTGCGACATCTGATGGCCAATAAATATTATTACACCTACAACAATTTACTCAAATCTTCCAATGGAGGTAAGTAAATTAATAAATTTGAAAGTTATATGATGGCAGATAATATTACCATTCAGAAGTTTAATAATCATTTTGCTTATACAATGGATGGTATTCAGCAAAGCTTATATAGTTTTTCTGAAACATCCATTTATTGGATATTGGGACTTAGCTTTGTTTTTCATGTTATATCCTTAAGAAAATGGTTTAAAAACAGACCCAAGAATCAGGTACTTTCAGAAATAATACAGTCTTTACAGATTAGTATTGCACAGCTAGCTGATAGGATGAATATCATTAAATATCAAAAGTTTGATAAAATTAATACCATTGAAAAGAATAACATTAATTTGACAGACAAAATTCAATCCGTGTCAAAGGTTACTAAGAAATAATCTGAAATAATTCATACTGTTAAATTTGACAATTAAAATGTATTTAAAAGTTATAAGTCAGCAGATACAGTATCTCTCCAGGAAGGCAATCTGCTTACTATCCAAATAATTTCCAAGGATGAGATACTACTTTTAAAGGAAAAAAAATCATACCTTGGATTCATATATGTGCATAATGAAGACCAGAGGCTAGGTATGTCAATGAGATCATTAGAAATATGTACAGGCCAAGAGATTCAGGCTTTATAAAATAAAGTAGTAAAATATTTGAAATGATTGAGAAAATTATTGGAGCTGATGAGCAGGGAGACAAGGTACAAGGACAGTATTAAAATCATTAATACCCAGGGTTTTAACTTTCTTCCTTGTAATAACCTCTGAAAAAACATCAAGTTCTAAATGCCTAAAACAGTTCAAAAAATGTAGAAGGAAACCCATAGGTATGAAGAATCTAAAAGAAATTAAGCAAGTAGCAGTACTTTAAGGCTTGCAAACACCATGTGTTACGGAGATGGTAAAGACATAAGCTTCCAGCAATAAGGATAGCCCACATGATTGGCTGCAATTAGTTTCAGCAGTTCTGGATGACAGATTTCAACTGCTGTGTAAATGTGATAAGAGGCAAAATTTGGGAACAATAGGAAAAAGAAAAAGGATTTGAGACTTCCCAAGATCAAATGCTCTGCTCGGCAAAGGCACTTATGCTGATTCAGGATCAAGCTCTTTACAATGAACAAATTGTGTCCCTATACCACACAGCAGCCTCAAATGCTTGGGAAAGGATTCAAGAACTAGAAAAACTAATTGAATTATATATTAGGGTAAAACAGGGCTGAAGAAAATCCTCTAGTGACATATTACAAAGATTAACTAAGGCTGTACAAATAGGAGTAACAGACCCCAGAGCTAGATGAGTACTTATTGAATCTCTGGCTTTTGAAAATGCCAACATAGAATGCAAAAAGATACTTGAGCCTTTAAAGAGTAGATCCGGACCAATGGGTGAGTGGATCCTTCATACAATGAATGTTGAGATATTTGACTATAATACTAAGAATAGGTAAGAAGAGCAATTTGTAAAGGTATGTTTTAATTGTGGTAGAATAGGACATCTGTAAAGAAATTGTAGACAAGTCACTCCTCACAATAATGTCTCTTCTGGGCAATAGAAAAATAAAAGGTCTCAATCTCCTGGATTATGAAAAAGATGTGGCAAAGGCTGATATTGTACCAATGAATGTAGATCAATAAAGACAGACAAAGCAACCTAATACCATTAGGAAACTCCTTGGGGGGCCTCATACAGACCTCCAACTCAAATATGTCCTGGGTACTTCCAGTTATTGTGGAGGACATATCTTGCCAGAAAAATTTTTAAAAAATCCATTGCCTGTTGTAAAAAAATACTGTTCTAGATGATGGAATAAACATGGAAGATAAATAAAAAAATTGCAATGGAAAACAGGAAGTGTATATTTTTGCAGAATAATATAAATGATCAAACACAAAGCTAAGAGAGCAAATAAATGACATTGTAATTGAGGGATTACTGGACATGGGTATGGATATGACTATTATTACTTCAGAATCTTGGCATTTGAGTTGACCTTTGTTGTAGTAGGGAAGTCACTTGTTTCCAGTTGCTCAATCCCCAAATAATCACAGAGAAACTATATTATTTAAATCACCACTTGACTCATTAGTTCTAGCTTCTTATTGGATAGCTCTTACATCTTAATTTATCCCATCTCCATTAATCTGTGCATCACCATGAGATAGTAGCCTACCTGCAAAGTTTCACCGTGTCTGTCTCCTGTGGTTGCTCCATAGCTTCCCTAACTCCTCCTTCTTTCTCCCAACATTCAGTTTATTTTTCCCTGCCTAGCTCTATTCCCAGTGGAGGCCCAAAACAGTTTCCTTATTGACCAATGGTATTTGCAGCATACAAAAGGAATCCCACATCACCTCCCCTTTTTCTGTTTAAATAAAAGGGAAGGTTTGTAATCTTTGACACAGAAAAATTACATATAACAAAAAAGGTATCAAGCAAGAATTACATTTACAGTATTTATATATAAATGTCATATTCTATAGGTCTTTGAAGGGTTTGAAGAGCACCTACATAATTGAAATATATCTCTATATATCTAGAAAACCTAACTAACATGACTAGAAGCTTTACTATTATAATTATCTATTAACCTATATATTTTTTAATTTATTTTTTATTAAAAATTTCCACCTCCTCCCTTCCTCCCATTTCCCTCTTCCTCCCCCCATCTCCATTCCCCTCCCTCTTCAGTCCAAAGAGCAATCAGGGTTTCCTGCCCTGTGGGAAGTCCAAGGTCCTCCCCCCTCCATCCAGGTCTAGGAAGGTGAGCATCCAAACAGACTAGGCTCCCACAAAGCCAATATATGCAGTAGGATCAAAACCCAGTGCCATTGCCCTTGGCTTCTCAGTCAGCCCTCATTGTCCTCCACGTTCAGAGAGTCCGGTTTGATCACGTGCTCCTTCAGTCCCAGTCCAGCTGGCTTTGGTGATCTCCCATTAGATCAGCCCTACCATATCAGTGGGTGGGCTTACCTCTTGCGGTCCTGACTTCCTTGCTCATGTTCTCCCTCCTTCTGCTCCTCATTTGGGCCTTGGGAGCTCAGTCCAGTGCTCCAATGTGGGTCTCTGTCTCTATCTCCATCCATCGCCAGATGAAGGTTCAGTATGAAAGGTTGTCCTCAGCACAAGGACAGGACTCTTGGAGGTTGAAGGACCCTGCAGACAAAAGGGCTAACTTGGGGGCAAGGGGAGGGTTGTGTGGATCCAAGAAGCCCCTGCAGCAGGAGCTGAAGTTGCTGTGCACTCCCCTCCGGCCGGGCATGTGCACACTCACCCGTCTGGGTGGGTAGTCTCAGTGCAGGAATGGGAACTGTTCCTGGGCCAAGGACCTCACAGACCACCTATATTTTTTACCTTAAATTTGTATCAATAAACCAAGGTCCATACCAATGCAAATATCTATAGCAAGTTACTTCAAAAGGCAGATGTTCAATTTCTAGGAATTAGAATCCTATCTCAAGTGAAACAAAGCATAAGATGGGATAAATGCATAGGGCCAAGAAGGACAGAGAGGAAGGCTGAGGCCATATGTGGCTAATATCACAGTGAATTTATGGGGTCATGACCTGCTGCTGAAATGAAATACCCAGATTAACATTCCTGTAGTCCCAGAAACATGAATTTTGGGGAAGGATATTATAAGTTACAATAAACAAAGTTCACCAGCTACTCAGGCTGCACAAAGCAACTAGCAAACCTTTAGAAGTACCAATGGCCTTACCTTTAAAATAGTTAACCAAGAAGCCAATATGGGTTAAACAATGTCCTTTAACAGAAGAGAAACTACAGGCTTTAGAACAGCTGGTACAGGAAAAACTAAATACCATATTGAAGAATCAACCATCCTTTAGAACTCTCCTGTATTTGTTGTTAAAATTAAATCTGAAAAATAGAGAATAGTGACAGATCTAAGAGCTGTCAACAAGGTAATTCAACCTATGGGCCCTCTACAATCTGGAATTCCTTTGTCTTCTCTATTACCTAAAGGATGACCTCTTAAAATTATTGATTTAAAAGATTGTTTCTTCATTATACCCTTACCAAGAAAGGATAGAGAAAAATTTTACTTTTTTAATATGTATTTTTGTCTCTATTATACCTTTCATTGAATAAATGTCTATATGAATAATGTTTATGTTTTCTAAAATGAACAATAAATTTTCCTGCAGTAATCTTTAATGTTTCTAGGAAGAAGTTGGGGCCCCACCACAATGACTCCACCTGGTTGCTATGATGTCATGCTGCTCATAGCACTATTTTAAGACAAATTTTGGGTACCAGCTGCACAAGATGGTTCCCACTTGGTTAGCTGAATTGGTGCATCTTCTTTCAATGTTCTGGACAGAACTTCAAATGGGAATCTCAGAAAAAAAAGCCTATCGACTACTCAGAGACTATTTGTAATTATGACAGATAATAATCTTGAAACTTAATCATCATTTTGCTTTTGTAGGGTCCCATAGATAGAACACTGCCTTCATGTCATGAGGAAATAATTTTAGAAGACAACATCTCCTCTCCCAAAAAAGTTTGTCCTGAGTATTAGGGACATCAATTGGGGCTTTATTATAACTGGTATAATAATAACTGGTTAGTGGTTGGTGTGGAAATTATGTAGACTCAGGGATCTCTTTAGGAAAAAAAGAAAAAAAAGGTAAAATTGGATGGGATATTAAGTAGATTAGTGTGAGCTTACTCACATTAATAATAATAGTGAGTAATAAAGTGAATACTTATGAGCTATTATTTGTAGGCAATTTACATTGGTATACATTCATGTATATTGATACAAAATCAAATTTTATTGAATATGCTCCTATTTATGTTTATAATATTTGTACACAGAGACAAAATTATTTTGTCTTATTGTATGCATGTGTGCTTCTACATCTGCTTAAGACATTTTGTATGTGTATACAGTTTAGGTTATATTTATCATATTGCACATACATTTATTCCTCTGATCAAGATACCCATACATTGTTCGCATCACTGTTCTCATTTGCTGCACAGTGTTTAATGATTATTTAATATTGTAATATAAAGTTTTATCCTTTAAGCTATATAGATATTAAGAATTATATGTCAGTAGTCATCTATGTTTGTACCCTTATAGTTAGACTAATTAAGTTCCTTAGATGCATAGATATTGCATTCTACATAGGTAGGTAATCTTCAACCACTGCAAAGAACAGTAGAATATGGCATATAAATAATTTAGGGTTCTGCTGACGTGAGACACTGTTGCTCCTGGTAGCACAGGTCTATTCCAGAGATTCACCAAAGACACTCCACTTGGAGCTTGTTTTCTTCTTGGCAAAACTGGTCTTTGGGCAAGAAAGTGCCTATTCCTCAATCATTGACAAATTGCATGGTGTCTGCACAGGACAAGCAGGATACAAGAAGAAAGACTGTCAAATCTTGCTAAGATAGAGTAAGATGGTTTGGAAATTTTTACTACCTCAGAAAATGGTCTGTCAGTTACTCTAGGCCTTAGGCAAAGTTGGTTGCTCCAATGTTGCAAATAAGACTTTAAGTGATTTCCCATGCAGCCAATTATCTTTGTGATTTATTGCACATTTTGGAAGTTCCTTGATTGAGTCCTGTTTACTCAAGTAATATTAAAGTCAATGGGGTTGAAGATTAGATAGTCATAGTTACTTTCCTCTCATGATATGGCCAAGTCATTTCTAATATAAGACTTAGACTTCTTACGATAGGATAATTATTAAAACCTTTAGCAAATGTTTTTGATTGATATTGTTTATGCTGGTTAGTTGTAATTCTAATTTTTATACTTGATAATTGTTGTTATTGTATATTCTTTTGTATTAGGTTTAGAACTTTCTTATTTAGACAATAGGGGGTAGTGTTGTGCAAAATCCTTAAGTCAATAGCCTTTAAAATAGCAGCCCACTTGGGCATGGTTTCTTGTACTATAAATGTAGCTATAAAACTTGCATGTTCTTTCTCTCTGCTGCTGGATTTGGTTCCCTTTCTCCATTTGTGCAGAGGACTGTGACCTGTGAGTCTACCACTGAATAAAGAACCCTTTATTTATACTCAACTCTAAGCTAGTGTGGGATTACTTTATAGCATCCATCTTTATAGACCTCTGCTTGCTTGTTTGTGCTTAGCTATCTTTCCCTAATCGTATACAGTCCAGTTCCCCAAATCAGTGAATGGTGATACCCATTGTGAGCTAGGTCTTATTTCAGTAATTGGCAGTGAAGAGAATCCCCCACACAGAGGTAAGAATCAATATAAACAATCCCTCACATAGAATTTCTTTCCAAGTGTTTCTACCTAGTGACACCCTGTCTCAAAACAGAACAAACTAAACAAACAAAGGAACCCTACCACAATTTTCAGTCACTGGAAAATTTGGTGTGGAGATGTAATTTGTAAATAAAGAGAGGATCATGTTGTGTAATCCATGCTATCTTCAAATGCTATTGCCTCAAACTCCTGCCTGCTGGTATTATAGGCCAGAGATACATGGCTGGGATAAACATTACCTTAAACTTTACAGAATAGGTAAGGTCAGGCTAAAAAATTGTGTTGCTGCCTCCAGAATACTTTCTCACCTCAGATACTCTTAAAGTTTCACAATTTGCCCTACAGGGACTGTCCTAAAGCCCCAGGAGAATCCCAGTGGAGCACAGACTGTCCATTCCCAGCTTTTCATCACCAAAACAATAACGACTGAGACAACTAACATACACAGAGAAAAGCTAATTTTGGCTCACAGTTTTGAAGGCTGCACTGTAAGCAGGTAGACACATGGCTGTGGACCCTCTGGTAGACAAATTTTATAGCAGTGGTTGGGTCCATTTGGTACAGCAAGTGACTTATTTCATGAACAAGAAAAAAAAAAGAAAGAATGAAACTGGGGTCCCCAAAGCCTCTTCAAAGATACTCCCAGATCCAAGGACATCTCACAAAGCCCCACTTACAAAATGTTCCACCATCTCCAAATAGGACCATCCAGAAGATTGAATTAACATATAAAGTTATAGGGGATATTCAGCTTCCTCCACCCTTTAAAAAACTCACTGTCAAACACTGAGTTGCTATTTCTCTTATCCTTCACTGGTTTGGGAGAAGATGTTAGAATTTAGGGAAAGTAAAAACTGGGTTGGAAAGAGTTTTCTTTGACTAAGGATGCTTACTATGCAAGAATGAGAACCTGAGTTTATCCCCATCACTCATGTAAATATCAGGATATGGCATTGTGCATATGTAACCCTAGCACTGGTAGGAGGAGCAGAAACAGGAACATTGCTTGGGCTTCTACAATGGGAGACATGGTGTGAAGTGAATGCAGTGGATAATGATAGCCTCTGTGTATGTACACACACACACACAGACACATACACACAGACACACACACACACACACACACACACGGAAATTGTTCAAAATTATTACCCTAACCCATTGGAGCTTTCCTTCCTGGCTTTCTTGTGGAAACCTTAATGAATACGTATTTTTCCCTTTGTGACACTGTGGATGAATTGTGGCACTATGGTTGGCACCCAGAACAATAAGAATACTAGAAGGGCATTCTACCATTACACCCTAGCCCTTTACTGTGGGATTCTAGGCAGGGTACCTACCACTGAACAACACAGCAGTCCTTCACTGGGGGATTCTAGACAGGAGCTCTACCACTGAGCCATGTCCCCAGGCCCTCAATGGAGGATTCTAAGCAGGGATTCTACCTCTGAATCACAACCCAAGCCCCTCACTCGGAGATTCTTTTCAAGTGATCCACTAATGAGTCCATTCACATCATTGAAAATTAAAATCCAAGCTATGGCCTATGCCTCCCACTTTTACCTTTATGCCCCCTGATACACAATGATGCTTCCTCTCTTTAGTAAGCCAAATTTTCACTTCTAAAAGAATATAAATTTCAGTGGTGCTCATCTCGAATATATATATATATATGTATATATATATACATACATATATATATATATATATATATAGAGAGAGAGAGAGAGAGAGAGAGAGAGAGAATTTTTATTCATTTTATATGCCAAACACTGAACCCCTCCAACCATTCTCCCACTCACTTCCCTCAAACCAACCCTTTATCCCATGAAAAGGTAAGCCAACCCATGAGTAGTCAACAAACACTGGTATATTAAGTTGAGGCAGGACTAAGAACCTCCCCTATGCATCAAGGCTGAGCAAAACATCACACTACAGGGAATGGACTCCAAAAAGACAGCTCATGCATTAAGAATAGATCCTGGTCTCAATGTTGGGGGTCCCTCAAAGAGAACATGCTAAAGAACAGTGGCCTGCATGCAGAAGGTCTGGTTCTGTTCCATGCAGGTACCATAATTTGTGGTTCCATAGTTTGTGAGTTCCCACAAGTTTGGTTCATCTGTCTCTGTATGTTTCCCCATCATGATCTTGATGCTCCCTTGCCCATATAATTTCTCCTCACTCTCTTTGACTAGACTCCAAGAGCTACGTCTTGTGCATGTCTGTTGATCTGCATCTGCTACTGTCAGTTATTGCATGAGGGCTCTATGGTGATAGTTAAGATATTCACCAATCTGATTAGTGGGAAAGGTCTGTTCAGGTAGCATCTCAACTATTGCTAGGAGTTTTAGCTCAGGTGATCCTTGTAGATTCCTTGGAATTTCCCTAGCACATTTCTACCTGATCCCATAATGGTTCCTTCTATCAAGATATCACTTTCATATATCTTCCTTTCCATCCCACTCCAACTCAACCATCCCATTCTCTCCTGTTCTCATCTACCATCTTCTCCCTTCTACCACTCCTGTGTTCCCAGTTAACTCAGGAGAATTTATCTCTTTTACCTTTCCAGGGAAATCCATGTATCCCTCTTACTGACCTCCTTCTTATTTAGCTTCTCTGAAACTGTGGATTGTGGTTGTTATCCTATGCTTTACAACTAGTTTCAACTTATGAGTGAGTATATACTGTGTTTACCTTTCTGAGTCTGGGTTACCTTATTAAGGATAAATTTTTTCGAGTTTCAATAATTTGCCTGCAAATTTCATGATGTCATTGTTTTTTACATCCAAGTAGTACTGCATTATGTAACTGTACTATATTTTCTTTATCCAGTATTCATTTGAGAGGCATCTAGGTTGTTTCCAGGTTCTGGCTATTAATAATAATGCTTCTGTAAACATACTTGAACAAGTGTCCTTGTACTATGATTTAGCATCCTTTGGGTGTATGCCCAAGAGTGATATTGCTAGGTCTTGAGGTAGATTGATTCCCAAATTTCTGAGAAGTCAACATACTGATTTTGAACATTGTTGTAGAAGTTCACACTCCCACTAGCAGTGGAATATTCTCCTTACTCCACATTCTTTCCAACATAATCTGTCATCAGTGTTTTTGATCTTAGCCATCCTGTCAGGTATAAGATGGGATTTCAGAGTTGATTTAAATTGCATTTCCTTGTTGACTAAAGGTATTTAGAATTTCTTTAAATTTATTTTGGATATTTGAGATTCTTCTTTTGAGAAGTTTCTGTTTAGATCTCTATCCCATTTTTAATTGTAATATTTGATATTTTGATGTCTAGTTTCTTGATTTTTTTTTTCCTCATGGTTTATTTTTTTTATATTTAAAAATTTCCATCCCCTTCCCTCCTCCTCCCCCCTCCCTCCCCTCCTTCTCCCCTTTCTCTCCCCTCCTTCTCCCCCTTCCCTCCCCTCCCCTCCACCCATACCTCCCCTCCCTCCCTCTCAAGGCCAAGGAGCCATCAGGGTTCCCCACTCTATGCTAAGACCAAGGTCCTCCCAACTCCCCCCAGGTCCAGGAAGGTGATCGACCAAGCTGAGAAGGCTCCCACAGAGCCCGTCCATGAAGAAGAATCAGAGCCCAGAGCCATTGTCCTTTGCTTCTCAGTCAGCCCCCGCTGTTGGCCACACTCAGAGAGACGGGTTTGGTCGCATGATCCATCAGTCCCATTCCAACTGGAGTTGGTGATCTCCCATTAGTTCTGTCCCACCGTCTCTTGATTTTTTTATATTTTTGGAGATACATCCTCTGATCTTTCCATTTCCAGATGGAGAGTTGATGAAAATCTTTTCCCATTTTGTAGGTTGTTATTTACCTTATATTTTGCCTTACAGAAGCTTTGCAGTTTCAGGAGGCTCCATTTATTTATTGTTTCTCTCAGGGTCTGTATTGCTGGCGTCATATTGAGGAAGTGGTCTCCTGTTCCAATGTGTTCAAAGCTATTTCCCACTTTCTCTTCTATCAGGTTCAGTGTAAATGGATTTATGTTTAGATCTTTAATTCATTCTAAACAGAGCTTTCTGTGTGGTTATATATATATATATATATATATATATATATATATATATAATCTATTTGCAATCTTCTAGATGTTTACATCCAGTTTTTGTAGTACATTTGTTGAAGATTCTTTCATTTTTATGTTGTATAATTTTAGCTTCTTTGTCAAAAATAGGCATGTTGATTAATAGCTGGGTCTTCAGTTCAATTCCATTTTTCTATCTGTGTGTCTTTATGCCACCACCAAGCTTTTTTTTAAAATTACTTTAGCTCTATAGTACAGCACGAAGTCAGGGAAAATAATGGCCCCAGAAACTATTATATTTTACAAGATTGCTTTGCTATTCTGGGATAATTATTTTCTATATGAAGTTAAGTATTTTTCTTTTGAGGTCTATGAAAAATTTTGTCAGGGTTTTGATGGGAATTGCATTGAATCTTTTACTGTTTTTGGTAAGATTGCCATTTTAATTATGTTGATCATACCTATCCAGGAGCATGAGAGATCTTTAAATTTTTAATATCTTCTTCAATTTCTTCCTTCAAAGACTTAAATTCTTGTCATACAGGTTTTTTAACTTGCTTGGTTAGAGTTATCCAAGATATTTTATATTATTTGTGGCTATTGTAAAGGTGATGTTTCTGTGAATTCTTTCTCAGTCCATTCATCATTCTATATAGGATGGATAATGATTTTTCAAGTCAATCTTGTATCCCACCACATTACTAAAGGTGTTTATCAGAAGTAAGAGTTCCTGGTAGAATATTTGGAATCATTTATATATACTATCATATTATCTTCAAATAACAAAAATTTGACTAATTTCCTTCCAATTTGTATCCTATTGATCTGTTTTTGTTGTCTTATTTCTCAAGGTAGAACTTCTGGCACTATATTGAATTGATGTAGAGAGTGTGGACAGCCTTGTCTTCTTCTTAATTTTAGTGCAATCCCTTTGAATTTCTCTCAATTTAATTTTATGTAGGCTGTCCACCTTCTATAAATTGATTTTATTATGGCAAGGTAAGTTCCTTGTATCCCTGATCTCTCCAAGACTTTTATTATGAAGTGTTGTTAGATTTTGTGGATTGCTTTTTCAGCATCTAATGAGATATCAGGCAGATTTTTTTTTCAGTTTGATTATATTGTGAATTTTACTGACATATTTTATAGGTTGAACCATCCCTGCAACTCTGGGATAAAGCCTATTTGATCATGGTGGATGCTTTTTTATGTGTTCTCAAATTCAGTTTGCCAATAATTTTTTGAATATTTTTGCATTATGTTCATGAGGTAGACTAGCTTGTATTTTTCTTTCTTTGTGGCATCTTTGTGTGGTTTGGATAAGAGGGTAACTTTAGCCTCATAAAAGGATTTTGGCAATGTTTCTTCTGTTTATATTGTTGGAAACAATTTTATGAGTGCTGGTATTAGCTCTTCTTTGAAATTGTGGTTGCATTCTGCAGTGACTCCATCTAGCCTTTGGATTTTTATGGTTGGAAGAATTTTATTGACTGCTTATATTTTCTTATGGATTATATATGTACTCAAATTATTTATCTGGTCTTGATTTAATTTTGATATGTGGTAACTATCCAGAAAATCGTCCATTTCTTTTAAATTTTTCAGTTTTGTGGAGCACAGGTTTTTGAAGTATGCCCTAATGGTTCTCTAGATTACAACTTCAGTGTTTGTTGTTCTGTCTCCCTTCTCATTTCTGATTTTGTTAATTTGCTGTTCTCTCTGTGTCTTTTGGTTAATTTGGATGAGCATTTGTTGTTCTTGTTGATTTTCTCAAAGAACTAATTTTTTTGTTTCATTGATCTTTATATTGTTCTATTTTATTGATTTTAGCCTTCAATTTTATTTTATTTCTGTCATCTACTCCTGCATTGTTTGCTTCTTTTTATACCATGAATTTTATGAGTGCAGTTAAGTCACTAGTGTGAGTTTTCTCTAACTTCTTTATGTGGGTATTTATTGCTATCAGTTTCCCCATTAGTACTGCTTTTGTAGTTTCCAGAAAGTTTGGGCATGTTGTACATTTTCATTGAATTCTAAGAAGTCTTTGATTCCTTTCTTTATTTCTTCCTTGATCCAGTGGTAACTGACTTGAGCATATTCAGTTTCCATGAGTCTGTAAGCATTCTGTAATGCTTGTTGTTGAATTCTAGCTTTAAGCCACGATGAACTCCTAAGATACAGGGATTTATTGCATGTTTTGGATCTCTTGACATTTGATTTTTGACTGAATATATGGTAAATTTTAGAGAAGGTTCTGTGAGGTTCTGAAAAGAAGTTCTATTCTTTTGGGTTTGGTTGGAATATTCTATAGATATTAGTTAAGTCCATTTGAGTCATAACATGTTAATTCTTTATTTTCTGTTAGTTTTCTATCTGGCAGACCTTTGCATTCGGAAGAGTAGGGTGTTGAAATTTTCCACTATTAGAGTATGGGTGCCATTGTTTATGGATCATAGATTTATTCTTCTCTTTCAATCCATCATTTCTCATTGTTCCTTTATGTCCTCCTTTGTACTGCATTGTTCTTATTTCTACATTGTTCTTGGTTCTACATTGTTTGTTTA
Organism: Arvicola amphibius; assembly: GCF_903992535.2. Taxonomy (NCBI): domain Eukaryota; kingdom Metazoa; phylum Chordata; class Mammalia; order Rodentia; family Cricetidae; genus Arvicola; species Arvicola amphibius. The sequence goes on along the minus strand of NC_052054.1, from coordinate 72,096,673 downwards.
TATTACCCATTACAAACATTTCCAGCTATATACATCTTTTAATTGTGGGGTTTATAAGCATAAAATTTACAAGCTTTTGTTGTCAAGTTACAGTTAAAATTTTACCAGTAAGAATGTAAATGCTAGAGGCTTCTCCATATGTTCCATCATTGTCAACTAGCATACTATGCAAGCCTTTCAGTCCATCCAATCAGATTCGTTTGTTCCTTCTGTTGTTAGCAACCACCATAATGTTTATAAAAATCTAAAGATGCATGACAACTATTTATATGATTTAAAGATGAGGTGGGTCAGCCACTGAAAATTTCTCAGATCCCTTAGGGCTTCATGATCTGTACTTTATTTCACTCTATAGATAAAATGGAGTCTGAAGTCAAAATGGCAGTACTCAGGCCAAGGTGCTTTAGCCTGCACCCTTCATTCATTAAATATTTAAAAAATCATATTCTTTCCTGCCTACCCCAACCTCTCACAGATTTTCTTTCCTTCCCTACCCATATAACTTCATCTTCTATCTTTAGAAAAAGCCACTAAAAATGTGGAATCGAATTTGAGTTGGCCAACTCCTCCTAAGTATGGAGAATGCCCTAGAGTGTGGCTGAAGTGCCACTCCATTGAAGAAAAATGTTTTTCCCATCATCAAGCAGCCACCATTTCTGAATAGATTCTTGGCAAGGGGTGGGACTTTGTGCCCACCACCCCTCCTCCATGCTGGAATTTTGTCCAGCTTAGCTTGTTTAAGTCCTATGCTTGCTGACAGCCCTCTGTGAGTTCATATGTGCATGTGCAGATTGTGCCTGGGAAATTCAGTTTCCTTTAAATTCTTTACCCTCTCTGACTCTTACAATCTTTAGATTAATATTGCAAAACTGATCACTGTACCAAAGTGATCTGCAGATCCAATACTATTTAAAATTCAGATATAATTAGTTATTTACAAAAATGGAAAAGCAATTAAACTTCATATAAAAAAGTAATTAAACTGAACTCATCTTATGTTTTTCTTTAGCAAGAGATTATTTGATATTAGACATGTGAGATGTGTGATATGCCTGGTTCTTTGTGACAAGTATTACACATGGCTTGTTGCTACTCATCAGCCAATGTTTTGTAAGTACATACTACATGCTAATGTACATTTAAGGATGAGAGATTAAAGAGTAAAAATATCATGTTCTCTATTCTCATTTGGTTCGTAAATAAGAGCTATAAATACTATGAAGAAAATAGAAAGAGAATGGGTGGATACTGTCTGGCCATGGTCTTTTTAGATTGACTAGTGGGAGGGTTTGGGGGAAATGTGAGCTTTAAAAGTGGGAGGGGTGTGGGGGAACATTCCCCTTGTATAGGAAGCCACAAGGACAAAAGTCTTGAGGTGATATCATGTTTTGCAGCTTACAGGATTGGTATAATATTAATTATTAATAATCTATTAAATATTAATTAATAATTAATATTCAATCAATTGTCAATTGATGATCAATTAAATCAAAATAATCAATCAAGCATAGTGTCTGACAGCATCTCATGAAAAATTAAGATACAGATCTCCCAATACTCTGTCACTCTGTGTGTGTGTGTGTGTGTGTGTGTGTGTTTTAGTACATACCTATAAGATGTGGGTGTACATACTGTTGTGTATGATGTGGAGGCCAGAGTAGTAAATGATACTGTGTTCCTCTACTGCTCTCTATCTTGAAAGGGTGTCTCACTTTTGGTTAGGCTGCATTGCTTGTGAGCTCTTGGGGTCCATTTGTTTTTCCTATGCAATGCTGAGATTACAGGCAACATGTAGCCATGCCCAGCTTTTTTTATAAACATAAATAACTGTTCATTAAGGTCTGAGGAGGAGGATAAACATCTAACATTAGTCCCAGGACCTCCCTATCATCTGGGCTGTACCCTCCTCTAGGAACCCTTGTCTCCATTCCCCAGGTAGAGACTCACCCTCTCTGTTCCTCTAATGCTTGCATCACCACTTGACTTGCATTGTGACCCCAGGCACTGTGGCAAAGAGCCTTCCCAAGGCCGAGAGGTCCCTAACTCTCAGCAGCAACAAGGAGACACTCACTTGCTATTGAGTTTAAAACCTGCACTTCTCAAAAGCTAGCAAGGCAATGAGTCATTCCTTTTCACTTTCACCTTTGGGTTCACAGGTACAGATGCATCATTCGTCCCATGTTGAGGATGAAGCCCTTCTCTGAGCAAGCTCAACAAGCACTCTGCCCAGTGATCACATCTCCACACCTAAACTGGGAAGCTACAAATGAAGATCTGTACCAAGCACTCCAGTGGTGTCCCTTGGCAATTAGTGTCCAGCACACAGGGAGGCTAGAGGACCTCCTTTAATGCAGCATCACCCTGAACACTGAACACTTGGGGATGGGGTAGGATGGGGGTAAGTGGAGATGGGGAGAGAAAAGTGAGAAGGGGAAGATGGGGAGAGCTTGGGGGAAGAATGGGATGGTTGGGATAAAGGAAGGGTGGATATGGGAGCAGGGAAGTATATATCTTAATTAAGGGAGTCATTTTAGGGTTGGCAGGAGACTTGACTCTAGAGGGATTCCCAGGTGTCCAGGGAGATGTCCCCAGCTTGTTCCTTGGACAGCTGAGGAGAGGGAGCCTGAAATGGCCCGATCCTATAGCCATAATGATGAATATCTTGCATATCACCAGTCTTTAAATTTTAAACCTGAATGCTGGTGTTACAAAAGTGTTGCTCAGCTCACTAATTTCTTGCTCATTGTTTTTTGTTGTTTACTTATATAAATCCCTCACAGTCTAAAACAGAGCTAGCACATTGTGGGGCTCACAATAAATATTAATGAAGTAAATAATAGACATATGCTCAAGGGATGTGAATATAATTGGACACAGTTTTTCTAGGTGGGCCCAATAGTCTTGGGGAGTTCATAGAGTTCTTTGGAAGATCTTATATTCTTGGCTATCTTCCATGTCTACAGACTAGGATGTCAAGCTGTCTCTAGTGTCTACCAATTAAAAGACCACATCTCTAGCATTCTTAGCTCTGTTTTAGTGCATGAGTCATGATGACAGATTCTACCTACATTATCTCATTGTTGAATCTGAACAATGAAGTTAACTCACCATGCAATGTTATTTAGTTCTTCCTCTGCCTTATTTGTGCATTTCTAAAATGGTGGAGATAATAGGATTTACTTACATGGAAGAGCAGCTTCTGGGTTTAGCTGAGGTATGTAGAAGTTCTTGTACAGATCTGGAATCCAGCCAGTAAATTGAAGAACTGGTTGTACTCACAGTTGTTCTAGTTAAGTGCAAAGTGGTTTGCAGTGACCTCATACTTAAAACGACCCAGAAAAATGACTGTGCTCGGTGCTCCCAGGGCTTCTGAGGCTGTTCTGGCATGGAGGTTGTTCCTCTGATTGATTTATACCTCTCCCTCGCTTCAACCCTGTTTCTTCCCAATTGCATTCTCCCTGCATTCCCCATTCTCTGTGATTGCTTTTGGTAAGTTTGCCATTTTTACTATGTTAATTCTACCTACCCCAAAACATGGGAAGTCTTTCCATTTTCTAGTGTCTCCTTCAATTTCTTTCTTCAAAGATTTAAAGTTCTTGCCATGCAAGTCTTCCACTTCATTGATTAGAGTTACTCTGAGATATTTTATGCTATTTGTGGATATTGTGAAGTGTGATGTTTTTCTGATTTATTTCCCAGCCCTTTTATCATCTGTGTACAGGAGAGTTACTGATTTTTTTAATTAATCTTGTATTCTGCTACATTACTTAAAGTGTTTATGAGTTGTAGATGTTTTCTGGTAGAATTTTTGTAGTCTTTTATGTAAACTATCATATCATCAGCAAATAATGAGAGTCTGACTTCTTTTCTGATTTGTATCCCCTTGATCTACTTTTGGTGTTAGTCCCACTCAGGCCTAGGTCACTTTCTCTGTCCTGCTCTCATGGAGTTTGCCACATCACACTTGCTTTGGCCTAGGTGGCTGGCCCAGTTCTACTTCTGCAAATGTTCCTGGTTTGGATCCGCTCCTGCTCCTGTGAAGTTCACTGTTCTAGGCTTGCTCTGGCCCAGGTCTCTGGCTCAATCCTGCTTTTATGGTATTCACTGGCTCAGTCCTGCTTCTGTGGAGTTCACTGTCCCAGGATTTCTCTAACCCCAGGTCGATAGCTCAATCCTGCTTTTATGGAGTTCACTAGCTCAGTCCTGCTTCTGTGGAGTTTTCTGCTTCAGGCCTGCTCTGGCCTAAGTCACTGACTCAGTCCTGCTCCTGTGAAGTTCACGGCCTCAGTGAGATATATTTCTATTATATAAATTTCAACACTTCAAAGACCTACAGAATATGGCATCTAAAAGGTTTAATAAGCTAGAATTTTCTTGGAAGTAAGACATGTCTGCTTTTGGTAGTACCAATTACTTCAGAGAGGTTGGGGGACATTGAAGAAACTCATTATGGAATTTGCCTTCAATTTGACATTTGTGCAGAAAACTGTTCTTGTCTGGGCTGCTCAGTGGTGTGCTGTATAGACTGGAAGTTTAGGACCTACAGAGAAATGGCTGATGATCTTGCCAAAAGACAATGAGACAGTTGTTAAGGGCTATAGCTTCATAACAGAGTCTTCCAGACATTCTGCAGGACAAAGAAGAAAGTGACTGAAAAAAATGCAAATATGGGCAAAATAGTCTTTCAAATTTTCTGTTTCACAGAAAAGTCTGCTGGGTGCTATAGGCCTGGAGGCTGAAGATGATTGCCCCAACATTACAGAAGAACTTTGGAAGACTATCCAGACAGTGAGGTGTCTCTATAAATTCTAGCGTTTTGAAAGTTGCTTACAATGCACTTTCTCTTTACTTAGGGAATATTGTATCCTTCTGGGATCTTTGATGAACTTGAAGACAAGTAGTTATGTTATAGATTTCCTTAGTTATGAATGATAAATTAGATATAGAAGCTTCCAGATACAAATAGACTATATATTGGAAGTTTAATTATTGCTTGATACTTGATTTGTATATATAATTGTACTATGTTAAAGTTAAAACTTTCCTTTTTATTTAGACAGAAAGAGGGAGGTGATATGGAATGTACTTTTGCATATGTGCTGCTTTTATTTGATAATAAATAAAAATGGTTTAGCCAATGGCTTAGCCAAGTAAAGTCATACAGGACATCCAAACAGAGATAGGGAGAGAGTGGACAGAGTCAGAGAGATGCCATATAGCTTCTGAAGGAAAAAAACAGCAGGAACCATTCCAGTAAGCCACAGCCTTGTGGCAATACACAAAATAATAGAAATGGGTTAAGTCAAGATGTAAGTGTTAGCAAGAAATATGATTGAGTCATTGGCTGAACAATGCTATAATTAATATAGTTTCTGTGTGATTATTTGGGTGTGGGTGGCCAGGAAAAGAAAGAGCAGCCTCTCCTTCCAGGCTGTTTTAAATAAATTTTAAAAATCACATTTATTTACTGTGTGGGTGTATATGATTTGGCACATTTGAGACACAGTATATATATGGAGGTCAGATGATAATTCTGATGAAGGGATCAAGGAATCTGAGTTCAAGATGTCAGGTTTGGTAGAAGGCATATTTACTGATGACCCATACTACCATTCTTGTTATTTGATAATGAAGTTCTGTCTAATCTAGTTGCATTAGTTTGGAGGTGTGTGTTTCTGTGTGTGTTTGTGTTTATTTTAGTTAATATATGCATATCTGGGTTATACCTTCAAATGCATGCTCTATTTGTTCTCTGAGTACTTTGCTCCTTTATCTTTGTTCCTAGATAGCTTAACTTTGCAATCTTTCTGACCTTTTTCACTGAATCCTGTTAAAAGACAACATACTCTTCTCAAACTGTGAACAAACCAGTTTACATTCCATTTAGCCACTGTGAAATTCAAAGTCCTATAGAAACCTAATCATGTTCTTCAATGCCTCTTTCAAGCCGGTGGTCCAATATTGACCCATAGCAATAAAAATATTTCACCAGCAACATGCAGAAAGTCTACTCTTGGTGATCTGGTATCATTTTGTCTTGAAGTACTTGATAAAACCCCACTTTTAGGACCAGAAGACAAATCATTCAGAAATATTTTCTCCTTGCTCATAAAATGATTCCAAAAGTCAAAAAAAATTGTGAGATCTCCTTTTCAGAGCAAAAAATCTTGTGACTCAAAGCTGCTTGTATCTTTTTGGGGCAATCAAACAGAACATTACAGGAAGCAGTCTGTATCTTGGCTCTCCTCCTACACTTCTGTTACAGAAACTTGAAAGGGCTCATGAGAGAAAGTCTCTAACATATATGGATAGTTTTCATATACTCTGCTTATAGCAGGAATGTCAGAAGCACCAGAAGGCTTTTTCTTCTTACATTCTCATGGATAGCCTTGGTGAGAGAATCACAAACTAGTGAGCTCATTGGTCACTGAAAGACACCTGTGGACAAGTGTGTAAGCATTTCAGAAGCTACTTTCTAAAACGTTCCCAGAAGGCCTGGAGAGATTGCTCAGAGGTCAAAAACACTGGTTGCTCTTCAAGCGGTCCTGAGTTCAATTCCCAACAACCACATGGTGGCTCATAATCATCTATAATGAGATCTAGTGACCTTTTCTGGTGTACAAGCATACATGCAGACAGAATGCTGTATTCATAACAAATAAATAAATCTTTTTAAAAAAAGTACCTGGAAGGAATGTGGCTGCAACTCCATGAATATGAGTGATCCTCGAACAATTGCATCACTGAAGAGGCCCACCCATCACAGATAACTTCATTGTTGTGTGATACTTTTCTCAGGGAAATGTCAAGAAATATCTGTTTTTACAGATGGAGAATGGAGAAATGCAAAGTAATTTCACCACCAAAATCCAGCTTGGTGAACCAATGAACATATTAGAGTCATATACAGGAAAACATGTGAGAGTTGCTTGCAGGACTGGGGATGACCCAAATCCCTCTGCAGTATGGGTGTTGACTCATATAAACTGGGACCCTGGAGCTCTTTGGATGACCTGCAGGCATTGCCACAGTTTAAACATTTTTCTAGAAATCTCAGTTGACCTTTCTTTACAACAGTCATCACTATTTCTTTAAACTTAAAAAAGGAAACCCTTGTTCACATGTTCAGTTTCATGACTTTCCTCAGACTTTTGAGTTATTTAATTCCAGAAACTTTATAAGTTTTTTATTAGAACTTTCTGAGACTTAAGGAGCTTATTTCCAGGATAAAATGTTCTAATTCAGGGGAAATTGATATATAGGACTTTTGAAAAGTGTACTGTGGAATCCTGCTTTGAATTCACCTCTCACTGACTCTTTGTACTAGTTTTACTTTCCAGTACATTATTTTTGGACCCAGTATTAACAATTTCTACCCATCTACTGCTTAGGGGCTTGATTTATTTTTTAACAAATCTTTATGTGCATCATTACATTATTTATTTGAAGATCCTCTATTTTTATTATTTTATTTCTTTTAAATTCTTTTAAGTGCTGGCACTTCAGTCTATAACCTCTTCTGCTAGGGCTCCATTCCTTGTGTCTATAGATTTTTAATAAGTTTTGATATTTTGTAATTTCTTTTACTGTTGATTTCTAGCTATAATCCATTATGATCAGATAGAGTATAAGAACATATTTCAATTTTCCTGTATTTTCTAAGAGATATTTTTGTGTTCTAATATACAGTCTACTTTAGAGAATGTTTTACAGGCTGTTGAGAGTATATATAGGTAGAGTATTCTATAGACATCAATTAGGTTTGTTTTGATCTATGAGGTTAAATTCAGTGTTTCTCCAAATGGCATATCCTTTGGTGAGAGTGGGGCATTGAAATGACCTTATATTAATATTGTGGATTAATCTTCTATTACATGCCATAATATTTTTATAGAATTGAGTTTACAGATTATACACATTTGATGTGTATATGTTCAGATTCAAAGTTTCTTTTAAAAGGATTGTTAACCTGGTTAGGAAAAAGTAATTTTATTATCCTTTCTTATTGGTAATCATTCAAAGTCCATTTTGTCAGATATTAGAAGGGTGGTGTCTACTTTATTTCTAGTTCCCTGTGTGTGGCATGCTTAATTCCATCCTTTCAAACTATCATAGATTATGGGATTTTTTTGTATAGACAGGAAAATGTAGAAAGATTGATCCTGTTTACAAATGAAATCTGCTAATTTATGTCTTTTGTTTTGACAACGAGACAACTAATATTCAGTTATTATTGAAGGGCATGTGTTGACCCCTGTTATGTTCATTTCTTATTGTTTGGTGCTTGATTTTATGGTCCTTGTTTGCAAAATAGATGACCCAGTATTACATGTTTCTATTTGTTTATAGCTACTTCCCATCAATTCCTGCCTGCTCTTCTCGTTTTTAAACAGTTACTGATGTATCTCAGGCTCATCTTCAACTTGCTATGTAGCCCAAATGGCTTAAACAATTTGTCTTTTTTTACCTCTGTCTAACTAGTGCTGAAATTGCAGGTGTCTTCCCCTGCCCCCAGTCAGCACATTTACTTTTAGTCTGCCTGCTCTTTTTTTTTAATTCTCGGTATGTAACCCAATGGCTTTGCAAATGCCAGACATGTATTTCTTTGCTAAGCTATCCTTTTAGTTTCTCAATTGTCTCTGCAATTAGATTTGTTCAGGTAGGTGATGCCTGATTATATTTACAATGCTCTCTGTTCGAACAGAGGTCTAAAAATATTTGCTGAATCATTTGAAAATAGCATTGATAAAAGAATTGCATAGTTACATAAAGAGCATTTCAACATCAACAGAGAAAGAAGGAGAAGCATGTACAGGAGACAGGAGGCCAGGCGGCAAGAGGTAGAGATAGAGTGCAAGGAGGTGAGAGGAATCCTTAGGTAAAGTTCCAACTTGTTTGAACATGTGCAAGAGAAAATGAATAGATAAAACTTAGAGAATGAACTTTGCTTGGCTGTGATTGTAGTTTCTGAGTTTGGGTAGGAACTTTGAAATGTTGAAATGTTGACAAAGTCCATTCAACTTTGATGTTGTTAATCATTAACAATCTGGTCCATGTTAGAAAGAATATTTTTTACTTTTCATATAATAATTTTAAAAAATCAATGTTTCTGTTTATACAAGAATAACTTTCCATATATTATGCCAGGATTATTACAGTCATCACTAGGTTTTGCTACTCTGGCATGCTTGGTTCTGCTAGCATTCAGTTCTTTAATTTTTCCCCTCCCAAAGTGAATCTCAAATAAACAAATAAAAGTTTTGTTCTATCCTTTGTACTTAAAATTCCTTTTGTAGTTTTTGAAGGGGAGCCTGGTTCAGGGGGAGGGTAAATCAAAGATTGGTTTTCGCAAGATACAATAGTATACTAAAATAAATTAGAAAAGTTTGAAAACTTGCATGTGAATATGGGTCAAGATGGAATTTAAGTCAGATAGCCCATACTTTCAATTGTTACTGAAAGAGGGAATATCTGTTCTGTCCAGGGAAGAAGAGCCCTCTGATAGATATAGGGGCCTTCAGAAAAATCACAAGAGAGATCGAATGCCTTCATCATTGATTCACTGAATTGTCCTAAGACCCCAAAGATCAGTGCATATTTTTGAGCCATTTTCTGTGTGGAAATGTCAAGGCATAAAAGTGTCCAAGGCTTCATTCTTAGGGAACATTTAGATTATATCCTTTTAAAAACTCCAAAATATATTACAAGCCCCATCCCCTGTTGATTGAACCCCTGACTGTGTACTGGTTCTAAGAGATTTGTATACAGTCCACCACAAACAACTCTGTTAGTTTAATATCTACTGAACTCCTTGCAGATTCCAAGTATTAGCTTCTTGTCAGATTTTCTGTCTAGTTTTATGTCAACTTGACAGAAGTGAGAGGAGTCATCAGTGGGGAGGAAGGCTCAATTAAGAAAATACTTCCATGAGATCAGGCTACAGGCAAATCTGATAGTGAGATCACAGGACACTTGTAGTGGGACCAACACTAAACTTGAGTTTCTAGACACCCTGAAGCTGGTGGTGAAGCTCAGAACATATTGGACAAATAAATTGCTTTTAGACTTATACCCCAAAGTGTCTGCATCATTAAATACAAATTAAAATGTTAGGTTGTATATAAAATTAATCCCCTTGCATATATTTCAAGGTGTTCTGTATTGTGTGGGGCACTCAAAGATGGTGGGTCACGCCAGAAAGCAATTCAGGCTCTTTAGCAGCAGGAAGGTTCAGTTTGTGATGGAACAAACTTTGAACCACTGTACAAAAGCATATTTATTGATTGTTACACAAGGGATGCTTTTGAGTACAAGTTCCTCATACCAAAGTTCCATTAATCTATTCTATATGTTTTCTGAAGAAAATAATGACACCTGTGTGATGTTAGCATCTTCTTTAGTTGTGTTGTTCTCTACTTAATTAATTAGTTTGATTAATACATTAGTAAGTTAATTTAATTAGTTTGAGGCAGAGTCTTTCATTAGACCTGAATATATTCTAGGCTGACTTACTGGTCAATGAGATCTGACTTTACCTGCTCCACCCTCAAAATTCTGGGGTTACATATATGTGCTCCATGTTCAAGCCTAGCTTTTATATCAGTGCTTGGGAGCCACACTTAGGTCATCATGCTTGTGAGGCAGGTACAATTCAACTGAGCTATTTTCCCAGATCCTCTTCCTATTTTCACTCACATTTTTAGTACATAAAATAATGGATTTCATTATGACATTTTCATGCATATCATATTTCATTCTTCTATTAGCCCTCCTCTCTCTGTAATGAGGATTAAAATTGTAATCTTACGCTGGATGGTGGGGGTGCATGTCTTTAATCCCAGATTTGGGAGACAGAGGCAGGCACATCTCTGAGTTCAAGACCAACCTGGTTTACAAGAGTCAGTTCCAGGATAGTCTCCAAAGCTACAGAGAAACCTAGTCTCAAAAAAGTAGACAAAACAAAACAAAATAAAAATATAATTATAGTCTCATTTATGCTAGACTATGGTCATACCATTGAGCCCCAAGCTTTTCACTGTTGATTGTCAGAGTCCATGCATGTTAGTTTTAATGATAATGACTCCATAGACTTGTACATTTGCTTTCTTGGCCCCAGTTTATGGAAATGTTTGGGAAGGATTAAGAGGTGTGCCTTTGTAAAGAGGCATGCCACTAAGGGTGGGCTTTGAAATGTCAAAAGTCCAACCATTCCTGGTTAGCTCTCTCTCCATTGCCTCGTGCTTGTGAATAAGGTTGCGAGCTCTCAAATACTGCTCTAGCGCCATGCCTGCCTGCCAGCTGCCATGCTCTCTGCCATGACAATATGGACTCAAACCCTCTAGCATCCAAGCAACCCCAATAGTCTTTCCTCTATAAATTGCCTTTGTCCTGGTGTCTATTCACAGCAATAAAAAAGTAACAAATACACCAGGCAAGTGCTCCACCACTCTGTTATATCACCAACACTTTTAAGGTCTTAATTTGGACATAGGAGTTTGTTAAGGTACTTAGGCAAGAGCCGGGCGGTGGTGGCGCATGCCTTTAATCCCAGCACTTGGGAGGCAGAGGCAGGTGGATCTCTGAGTTCGAGGCCAGCCTGGTCTACAAGAGCTAGTTCCAGGACAGGCTCTAGAAACTACAGGGAAACCCTGTCTCAAAAAAAAGGTACTTAGGCAAGGGTGCATGCTTAATGTAAGCCTTCCTAGTGCAGAAATGAGAAGTATGGGTGGCCATGCCCATCCTTATAACTCACTTCTTAACAAGACTTCAGTTCTCTTTACAGGAGAGAGAGAGATGGAGTTAAAGAGGGGAGGCAACACCCTTCTTGTGATGTTCAGCCAATGCCTGTTGATGCTAGCAGTAGAGCTATACTCCAGTAGTTGAGTGGGTAAGTCAGGAAACCACAGTGATTTCAGAAAAGCATATGTATTTTTATGATGTTGGCAAAGTGCCATAATGGGCATGAATGAAACTTGGATCTTGGTCCTGCCATACAGGGTGATATCTCATTGATCTTGGGTCATTATTCCAACCCATGATTCACAATAAGAGCCACAAATCATATTTAATGCAGTAAGGATTACAGTCCTCATATTTTGGGGGATATATACTGCCTTCACCTACTAATAAACATAAATCCATAGATGTTAAGAAACTTTATCTCAAGCCACATAATGTATTAGAGCTACATACTTCTAATATCTACTTCTAAAACATGACCATCAAGTATTTGAAATGTCTCGGTTGTGATAGCACACATCTGTAGTCCCAGCAGTGGGGAGTTTAAGAGGAGAACATTATTGAAAAGAAATGTCAGGAAACTGTGGTGATTTTAGACATAGCTTCTGTACTTTTTTGACTTTAGCAAGGTACCACAATAGACTTGACTGACACCAGGACCTTGGTCCTGTCAAACAGGGTGTGTGGCACAGAACTTGGGTCATTATTCCAACTCAGGATTCCCAGTGGGAATCATGAGGTGCATTTCATGAAGTAACTGTTACAGTCCTCATTTGGGGGCAGGTTTTTTCCTTCATCTACTAAGAACCTTTATCTTAGGCCACACAGTGAATTATAACTTCATTAGCCTGTGACTCAGAAAGAGAAACTTTGTAAGACAAATAAAGAGATCAACCACCAGATACATTTCAAATGTGATATAATCAAATGTAAATTTAAATTACTGAATTTTGACATTAATACCCAACTATTGAAAAACATCAGATATTCTTGAAACATAAGAGTTATGGAATTTTTTCTTTTTAGTGAGAGAATTCATGAACTCTAACTATATATCCAAGTTTTTTTTTAAGAAGAGTAAAACAAACAAACAAAAAACCCATAGAACAAAAGAATATCTTGCAACAAAATTAAGACAGGCAAAAACAAAAAAATATACATCAGATTTTAAACATAGCATGACCACCCTACAAAAACAAAAATATAACTAGGCTTGCTGACGTTAGCTGACAAATCCAGCTTCTTCAGAAGTTGAGGCATATTGACCTCAAGTTAAAAGCCAGTCTAAACTATAAAATAAGACCTAAAACAAATAGCTAGGTTGGTAGCATAAATCTGTAATTCTGACACTTAGGAGGTAGAGGCAGGAGGATCAGGAGTTCAAATCCAGCCCAGGCTAATAGTGAGGCTTTTTTAAAATAAAAAATACAAGAAATTATGGGTGCCCTGGGTGTAGCTAAATTGGTAGAATTCTGACTTACAAAGCATACATTTAATCCTCAGTGCTCCTTAATGTGAACATAGTGGTTCATGCTTGTATTTCCAGCCCCTGAGAGGTGGATACAGGGTGGTCAAATTTCAAAGTCATCCTTGGCTGCAAAGTGAGTTTAAGGTCAAGCAAGGATACATTAGACTTTGTCTCTAAAAGAAGGAAGATATTATGATGCATATTTAGCTATTAGGATCTATCCAGGGGACCATATTTGTGGAGTCATCTTGGGCCACTGAATCATGATGGTGCTGATGGTTTTAGGTGTTTGATGATTATAATTTCTTTTGTTGTAAATACTTGAGGAAAGTCATCATAACTGAAAGTGAATTAGTTATGTATTTTAAAATAATCTTATGTTCCTGTTCTATTTCAAAAGTTATGGATTTGTATGCAAGTGCCATCACACCCACTTTATGCCATGCTAATGACCAAGTCCAGAACTTTGTGAATTTTGGGCAAAAACTACCAACTGAGTTACATCTCCAGCCAATATTGTCCTGTAATGCCTCTGTAATTTGAAAGGTTTCTATAGATGTCAATGTTATTTACCTGGTTCTTGTTCAGTTTCTCCCCCCCCTTCCTTTGCAGATGAGTCAACATGACCTTCCATTTTTCTATTTGTCATCAATACTATTGTACATTTCAGAATAAGAAATAAGTTATGACAAAGAGCAACATCCTTAGCGATCAGGGAAATCCAAATCAAAACAACTTTGAGATACCATCTTACACCTGTCAGATTGGCTAAAATCAAAAACACCAATGATAGCCTTTGCTGGAGAGGTTGTGAGGTAAGGGGTACACTCATCCATTGCTGGTGGGAATGCAAACTTGTGCAACCACTTTGGAAAGCAGTGTGGCAGTTTCTCAGGAAATTCGGGATCAACCTATCCCAGGACCCAGCAATTCCACTCTTGGGGATATACCCAAGAGATGCCCAATCATACTACAAAAGCATATCAGTTAGCTGGAAAGTGTTGACATGTGATAAATATTTTACATTCAAACATAATACTTTGAGAATGGATCAAAGTTACCATTGTTAGAGTGGGCCAGCTAAGAAAGTTCAGTTTCCTCTTTAGCTTTCTCTGCTAGTCTTATGAGGTATTTTACTGAACCACGTATCATATTATAGTGCATCAGTAGAGGACTCATCAGATGCCAGTGCATTGTTATTAGAAATAAGTGCTTCCAGAACCACAAAACCAAAATTCTGTTACAGCATAATACAGACTAAGATACTCACAGTGTCTTGCAGCACAGAGTCTCCAGGGGGTACAGGGAGAGTGTCAGATAATGATAGCAAGGGAGAGGGTCAGAGAGCTTCATGTTCTATGAATCCTGTAGGTAGGAAAAAAGAAATCTTTTTTAGCAGCCACAGTAATCAGAGACTATTATAGTTAGAGTTTCAATTTCAGTGGCCAAAAGCAACTTAAAGACGAAAAGGCTTATTTTGCTTGGTTTCCCACTTAACAGTTCCTCATCCAGGGAACTCAGGTAGAAACCTGAAGGCAGGACCTGATGTAGAAGCCATGGGAGGTGCTGCTTACTGGTTTGCTTCCCATTACTTGCTAAGTCTGCTTTCTTATAGAACTCAGGACCACCAGTCCAGGAATAGCACTACCCACAATGGTTTGCCCCCCTTTCCATCCATCCCTAATTAACAACATACTTTACAATCAGATCTTATGGAGACATTTTATCAATTAAGATTCCCTTGTAAGAAGAGGAACAGGCCTGCTTTTCATCCCAACCACCCCGATAGCTTACACCTGAAAAAAATCACACAGAAACCATATTCATTTAAACATTAAACTAGTGGGTCTAGCCCATTAGTTCTAGACTCTTATTGGCTAACTCACATCTTGATTCAACCCATTTTGAATAATCTGTATGTCACCACGAGGGCATGACTTCTCAGGAAAGATTCAGCATGTTTGACCTGGCAGCTCCATGGTGGCTCTCCCTCTGCCCTTCTTCCCAGCATTCAGGTCCGTCTACTCTTCCTACATAAGTGCTGCCCTATCAAAAGGCCAAGACAGTTTCTTTATTCAACCAATAAAAGCAACACATAGACAGAAGGACCTCCTACACCATTTCCCCTTTTTCTGTTTAAATAAAAAGGAAGGCTTTAACTTTAACATAGTAAATTATATATTACAAAACAGTTATCAAGCAAGAATTACAGTTACAATATTTATATCTACTTTATCTTTTATCATAACAAAGGAAAACTATATTTATAAATTCTTTAACTCCATCAAAGACTATAGAAGGAGATAATATTACTTAAGTAAACAGGAAGTGCATTATAAGCAACTTCCAAAACTCTAGAAATGACAGAGACATCTCACTTCCTGGACAGTCACCCAAAGTTTTTCTGTACCATTCGGGCATCCATCTTCAGCATACAGGCCCATAGTATCCAGCAGACATTTCCATGAAGCAGGAAATTTTAAAGACAGTTTAGTCACTTTTTTCTGTGTCCTGTAGAATGTCTCATAGACTTTTTCATGAAGCAGGAACCTGAAAGGACCATCTCACCTTTAGGTAAGTTCATCAGTGGGTACTGCATGTCCAGTTTATGCATCAGTCCAGGCAAGAGCAGTTTCTTGCCCAAATGGCTATCAAACTCCATAAGGAGCCTCTTCGATGCCCATCTTCCTCTTGAAGTAGCTGGTGCTGTCAGGAGCATACATGTCTCATTGTCATGAAAAACTCTAAGTTAATAAAACATTTTAAATGCCACATTCTATAGTCTTTGAAAGATATGACGAATGCCTAACTGAACTATATCTCTATATATCTAGAAAATCTAACTAACATGATTACAAGCTTGACTATTATCTATGATTATACATTAACAACCTATATTTTCTAATAATACATTACATTTTAAAATGATCTACACAATCACAATACCTTAATCAAGAACAGAAATATACATATAACAAGATTGACCTGAAATTTATATCAATAAAGCCAAGTTCATACCAATGCAAATTATTTATATCTATTTCACATCTCCCTTTAAATGTAAAAGAACATTTATAAACAATATTTGGGAATATGGGTATAGTTCAGAAATATCTAGTGTGTCAAGTTGACATAGGACTAGCCAGCACAAGGTCCAGTCTTGCCTTATTGAGTAGATTAAGCAATGCTATCACTATGCACACTCACCCACAACCGATAAGACAACAATGTAAATTATTGAATCTATTTTTAAGAAAGCAATTAGTAGCTTTATATGTTTTACATAAAATTGGACTTTTGTATATTGCAAACAAATTTTGTATATTTATACAAATTTGAGAACAATTTTGTTAAAACATACTGCACATATGTTTCTAATCTTATTCAAGGTATTGTACCTATACAGCTCATTTAATAATGTGATGCAAAATTCAAGTCTTTGAACTATATTGTTACCAACTGTGTAATAAATTAGGAAATGCAGGTTAGTAATTATTCACCTATTAAAATTGAACTTATAGCTACATTAGGTATGTTTTCAAGGTAAAGCAAAGATATATTTTAGATAGACAAGTCATCTTCAAACATTTCAGAGATCTACAGAATATGGCATTTAAGATATTTTAATAATATTGGCTCGTTTTATGACAATGACACATGCCTGCTTCTGGCAGCCCCAGTCTGTTCAGAGAAGATAATGGGCATTGGAGAAACTCCACTAGGCCAAAACAAAAGAAAATGACTGTGCCTCCACTTTGACAGTATGCTGTCCTAATTGGACAAGCAGGACACAAAATAAAGTGACTGCCAAACATTGTCAAGACAAGTAAAGACAGCTCTGCAGGATAGCCTATTTCACAGAAAAGTCTGTTGGATATGCTAGGCCTGTAAGCTGAAGATAGATGACCCAATGTTACAGAAGAACTCTGTGTGACTGTCCAGGGAGCCAACTATTTCTGTCATTTCTCACATTTTTTTAAAGTTGATTGCCTGCACTTCCTTCTTTCTCAGTAAATATTATTTCCTTCTTAGGTCTCTGAGGGAGTTGAAGACTAGATAGTTATATAGTTTTCCTTGATTACCTGATATAGAATGCAAGCTATGACAAAAAGCAAATTAAGAACAGGATTTGGACTCACCAAGATAGATATTGATAGGATAGATATGGAGTATTTTCTCTGAATTTGTCAAATGAAAGTGGACTAGACACTAATGTATTTATTACTTGTATATATTATATAAAGTTATTGTATTTACTGTATATATTTTTCTTATATTAGTAATAGTCTTCTTTTTAATTTTATACAAAAAGGGGAAATGTAGTAATATTTCATTTGTATTTTAATAAATAAAGCTTGCCTGAAGATCAGAGAGTAAAACAGCCCCACTGGTCAGTCTTACAGACCAGGCAGTGGTAACACACATATTTGATCCCAAAAGCCACACTAGTTTTCAATAGAAACTGGGTGGGAGTAGTCCATGTCTGTAATCCCAGCCCTAGGAAGGAATATATGATGGGAGGAGACAGCTCTCAGACATAATTTCATTTTTGAGGATTTCTGGAGGCAAGATCATCATTTCAGACTGAGGTAAAGGTAAGAGCCAGTTGCTGGCTGTTTTGGTTTTATGGTCTTCAGGTTGAGCCTCAATGTCTCTTTCTGTGTTTTTATTAATCATGCTAAACAAAACCATAACCACATCATAATAGATTATGAGCGCTCTCTCTCTCTCTCTCTCTCTCTCTCTCTCTCTCTCTCTCTCTGTGTGTGTGTGTGTGTGTGTGTGTGTGTGTTAGGATGGGTCACTAGAAAGGGAGGCAAAAAGAAACTAAGAGTCATGAGAGAACCTGGAGATAGTTCTCTGCCCTATGAAATGCATTCTAGGACACAAGATGTTTGTGTTATTTTCCCTTATGAGCTTTTATAACCTTAATTAATATTATGTACTCTAACCATTCATATCCCTGTAGATTTTGTAGTTTTGTTCTTTTCTTTTAGAGCTGAATGGCATTTACTTTTTAATAAACATTAGCTTTTCATTATTCCTTCACCTGTTGATGAACAGCTACTTTGGTTCCATTTCCTTGCCATTGTGAATATAGCAGAAATGAGCTTGGAAGTACAAGTATCTCTATGGTAAAGTATAGAATTCACTAGGTGGATGCCCATGAGAGAAACATCTGGGTTATGTGGCAGTTTGTGTTTGGGGGAGGGGGAGTGTTGTTGCTATTTTCTTATTTGTTTTTGAGAAACCTTGAAAATGATTTCTATCTTGAATCTATTTATATATGTAAATACATGTACATACATGTGTATACTTTAATGCATAGAATGGAAATGAAGAAAGGGTAATATTAGGTGATGAGGAAGGGCAAAATGCAGGTAAAGGACACATGAGTCATGAAAGAGGATGTAAAATGAATTGTTTTTCTTGCTTCTTTAGAAAGAAAAAAAGGTCTCTTACCAGGAGGCCTAACATGAAGAATATGCCACCATCAGTCTTCCTAAAAATTTTGCCACTTCTCCTGGACACGGGATACCTGCTTAGCCAACTAAATCCTCATGATTTTCCCTGTCTAGCTCTTGCCACATAGCCTCAGGCTGCTGCTAATCCTGATTTCGCTGCTGAGATTATGATAATGGGTACCCTGCCTGACTCAAGCTCTGTTCTTGGAATTTGCAGGTAAATAAAAGGAACTCAATTTCCAAATGTGAGAACCCAGACATAGGAGGACAGGGTCTGTGTGGTGGTACCAACACACATAACAAAAGAACAATAGCCTGTGAATTTATTTGGGAGTAGAATAGAAGTTTTGCAGATATTTGGCATGAAAAGAACTTGGAATTTTCATTAAGATCCTTAAGGCAGCATCTCTAATGGTGAATCCTATCCATAGGGTGGGGATCTAAGTCTCTCTGTATCTTAGACATCACATCATAAAGTTTGGATAAATCAACATAATCTAATCTTTCATTATTGTTTGTATCTGGGGTAGATAAGAACGTGTATGACATCCCATATATGTTGGTTTACTTGTTTTATAGTACTTTATTAAATACTCATGCTTGAATATAATGTGTTTGGATCAAATCCATGCCCCATTCACTCCCCTCCAATTCCTTTTATATGCCCCTATTACTTTTATCATATCCTCCCAACAGCACTCTCTTTCTCTTTCTCTCTCTATCTCTCTGTCTCTCTCTCTCATGCACACACACACACACACACTAGTCCTCATAACTTACATCAGATGTGATTCAGAGGGATAGAAGTCTCAGGGCTAAGTGGGAAAGTCTCAGGGGCTGTATGCATAATGTTCTTGGATATGCTGAACCAGGGAAGTAAACATCTTGTCTCTGAAGATCTTTGAACAAGTGGAAGTAATGCACAAGAAACTGGCATTTAAGGTAAAAAAAAAAAAAACAAAGGTCTAAAGGAGAATTCATGAGAATTCATGCAGTAGAACAATGTAGGAAGGTCTATACCTTATGCAGAGTCCCTATAAACTGGCTCTTTCTCAGATGCTATGAAAAATATGAAGCTGAGGGACAGTTGGAAAACTTGAAATGGGAAGAAAGGGGGTAACCCCCTGTAGAGGTTTCATGAGTAAATTGAATATAACTATATGAAGTGTATCATAATTAATAAAAGCAAGAGACAGATATTGGGTTTCAACCTGAAGGTCATAAAAGAAAAACAGCCATCCACTGACTTTTATGTCTACCTTATTCTGAAATGGTGATCCTGCCTCCAGGAATTCTCAGAAATGAGACTATGTCTGAGAACTCTCTCTCCCATCTTGTATTTCTCTCTAGGGCTGGGATTAAAGGCATGTACCACTACTGTCTGGTTTATATGGCAAAGTAGTATAACTACTGGAATTAAACAAACATGTGTGCCACCACCGCCTGGTCTGTAAGACTGAACAGTGGGGCTGTTTTACTGTCTGATCTTTAGCCAAACTTTATTTAAATTAAAATACTAATGAAATATCACTACAGTGCAATGAGAGATTGAAAATTACACAACTCTACATCCACCGAGCAATCTGACTCCTGATGGCATAATATAATGACTTTTTGACTTCCACAGGGTTCAGAATTTAGTATAAGATGATCTCCTAGAATCTGTGTAGGCAGAATCTGGATCCATGGACACAAGCCTTTGGCATTGGGAGGAGTCTTCAGCATGGTACTCTACATGTATTGTCTGCTCGTTTTGATTATTTGGAAGAGAACCAGTAAGGGAAAGAAGTTGTTCCCTGTCCCCACACCAATACCATTTTGGAGGAGAACCTATTATAAGTCTGTGTTAATGTCTTATTTCAATTCTTCCTGACTATGAGTGTGTTTATCACTTCTAATAGCAATGAAATCTACAAACAGAATAGAGAGTACACACAAATACTCATGATTCCTAAACAAAGACTCAAAAAGAAACTTTAGGAAACTTAGGATTTTTCCTAAATTACAGAATTCTAAAATGAAGGGGAAAAGTTTAGATTCTGACTTTAGAAAAGAGCCTCCTATCCTCAGGACTCTGGGTCACAATGTAAAGATATTGGGAATCTCATTTTTTTAAGCACAACTTTCATTCTCAAATTGTCCTAGACTTTTAAGGTGCCAGAAACCTAGAATTTCAAAGAGATATGTGTAGATCACAGAATTCAACTAGTTGAAGTCCAAGAAAAACTATGTCATACAAAATTAATGACATGTGCTACCCAAGGTCAAGGAATCATTGTGATGCTTTTCCCCCCAATAGCCCTTCTAAGTCCAACACCTTTCTCTATTCTACGTTTTTAACCTCCTAGAACTTCTACTCTCTACATTCCTTGACTGGGTGTCTGTTCATTTTGCAATTTACTCCTTCCCTCATTATTTTTCTTCATTCCAAGATTCAGGAAAAATATGGCTCAGTGTTCACTGTGTGCTTTGGTCCAAGGCCAGTGGTTATCTTATGTGGACATGAGGCCGTGAAGTATATGCTAGTAGGCAAAGCAGATTACTTCAGTGACTGTTGTGAAATACCTACACTAGAGAACTTCCAGGGTCATAGTAAGTGGCAGATGTCCTAGTTACAGAGCTTTGGGTTTGCTGACAAGTTGTATTGGCCAATTTTGCTTACTCATTGTGAGTTTGCATACACTTGCTTTTGCTTGCAATACTGCCCTGCTTCACCAGCACACATGTGAAGCTCACAACCATCTATAGCTCCAGTTTCAGGGGATCTTATGTCCTTCTCTGGACTCCACCATTGTGAACATATTCTTTTCCTTCATTTATGAACATATTCTAAAATGATCTTATGAAAATTCCAAGCTGTTTACCAATTCATATCTCAGGTGATTTCTTATATAGTCTTCATGCAAATAAATCCTTTTCTATAGGTACATTGATATACAGTTGTGAGCATCTGTGTACACACATAAATGTGTTTAAAGGATCCAACTGGCAACAAGAAAATAGAATTAGCATTTCCATTTAAGGAATACTCTATATGACATTAAATTTTTACCTCCTCCAGTTTATAGGCATTAAGCATGAAACTAACCCAGCCACAGAATGCTAGCCTATAAGAAATTTTCCTTGCTCTACTTGATTATTTCTAGCCTCATTCCATTTTCCTTCAGTCTAGACCTTTAGGGGGGAATATTGGTTTTCCATTGAGTCTGAAAGTATGAGTTTTCATAATCGTATCTACTACAGACTTGAGAGCAGTAAGGGGAAGGAATGGGGCCTGACTACTGTCATTCTGACAGATTGAGCTCTGTCTAGTAGAGAATGATGGAAGGTTCTCTGGCATTTTTTCCTGGTCATCCTTTGAAACTTTGGGCTAGGAAAGCAATGCATGGAGAAGTAGATCCAGGAAGAGACTGGTTATTTACTGGAAAAATTCTATAACGTCAAGGATACAGAGACCACATTAGGTGACTCTGTGTTTACAGAGAGCTAAGTCATGGCGAGACTTGGTGGAAGAAAGACCTGAAATTGCAAAGGATGTAAACTATTAAGGATTCATAGAGATTTCCAGTAAGATTAAACATGCTTAATGTAGTAAAAATGGTAATCTTACCAAAAGCAATCTACAGATTCAATGCAATGCCCATCAAAATCCCAGCAAAAAAAAGTACTCAACTTCATATGGAAAAGCAAACAACCCAGGATAGCCAAAACAATCCTGTACAATAAGAGAATTCCTGGAGGCATCATAATCCCTGACTTCAAAATATACTCTGTAGAGCTACAGTACTGAAAGTAGCATAGGCATAAGAAAAGACAGGAGGACCAATAATGCTGAATAAAAGACCCACATATTAATCCAAACACCTGATTTTTGACAAAGAAGCAAAAAATATCAAATGGAAAAAAGAAAGCATATTTAGCAAATGGTGCTGGCATAACTGGATATCAGCATGTAGAAGAATGAAAATAGACCCATGTCTATTACCATACACAAAACTCAGGTACAAATGGATCAAAGACCTCAACATAAAGTGAGCCACACTGAACCTTATAGAAGAGAAAGTGAGACATACACTTGGACACATTGGCACAGGAGACCACTTCCTAAATATAACCCCAGCAGCAGAGACACTGATCAAAACAATTAATAAATGGGACTTCCTGAAACTGAAAAGTTTCTGTAAAGCAAAGGACATGGTCAACAAGACAAAACAACAGAAGAGATCTTCGGTAACCCCACATCAGACAAAGGTTTGATTTCCAAAATATACAAAGAACTCAAGAAATTGGTCATCAAAAGATCACATAATCCAATAAAAAATGGAGTACAGACCTAAACAGAGAAGTCTCAACAGAGGAATCTAAAATGGTTGAAAGACACTTAAGGAAATGTTCAACATCCTTAGTCATCAGAGAAATACAAATCAAAACAACTCTGAGATTCCATCTTAACCTGTAAGAATGGCCAAGATCAAAAACACTGATGTGATGACAACTTATGTTGGAGAGGTTTTGGGGTAAAAGAAACACTTCTGCATTGCTGGTGGGAATGCAAACTGGTACAACTCCTTTGAATGTCAGTTAGTGACTTCTCAGAAAATTAGGAAACAACCTTCCTCAAGACCCAGCAATAACATTTTTGGGTATATATACAAAGGAAGCTCAATCAAACCACAAGGACATGTGCTCAACTATGTTCATAGCAGCATTGTTTATCATAGTCAAAACCTGGAAACAACCTAAATGCCCCTCTGCCAAAAAATAGATAAGGAAAATGTGGTATATTTACACAATGGAGTACCACACAGCAGAAAAAAAAAATAGTGACATCTTGAATTTTTCAGGAAAATGGATGGAGCTAGAAAACATTATTTTGAGTGAGGTAACCCAGACACAGAAAGACAGTTATCACATGTACTCACTTATAAGTGGTTTTTAAACAAAAAGCAAAGAAAACCAGCCTACAAATCATAATCACAGACAACAATGAAGACACACAGAGAGAATTATATAGATCTAATCTATATGGGAGGTAGAAAAAGACAAGATCTCTGAGTTAATTGTGAGCGTGGGGACCTTGGGGGAGGTTTGAAGGGGGAGGGGAAAAGCAAGGAGGGGAGTAGAGAAAAATGTAGAGCTCAATAAAAATCAATGAAGAAAAAGATTCCACATGCTAAAGATCAACATTAAAGATTCTGAGAGACAGTTTGTTTAGAAAGGCTTCTCAGTGAATCTCAGGGGTCTGTAAATCAATAAACCATATAGTATTCTAGTGCTGGGCAGGACTTCATCTTTTCCTAGAGAAAGGATCAAATTTTGCTATGTTAATCATGCTTAATTGTGATAATAAAAAGCAACATAAAACTTACTGTCTTCAACATTTTTAAGGGTAGGTACAGTTTTGGGGGAGTGGAATGATGGCTCGGCTGTTAAGAACACTGGCTCCAAACTTAGAATGCAAAAAGATAATTGGGCCTTAAAATCTAGATCAGCACCTATGGATAAATGGATTCAGCATACCATGAATTTTCAGACATTAAACTATGATGATGAATCTTGGATAGAGGAAGCCATTCCAAAGCAATGAGGGGATATCAACCTACCAAATGTTTTAATTGAGGTAAATTAGGACACCTGAAAAAGGATTGCAGGCAAGAAATTTCTAGGAATAATACCTCATCTAGGAATGGGAAAAATAGGAAACCTTGGCCTTCAGGTACATGTAGGAGTTGTGGTAAAGGACGACATTGGACTAATAAATGCAGATCAACAACAGACAGACAAGGCAACCTGATACCATTGGGAAACTCCCTGAGGAGCCTCTCGCAGGTCCCTAAGCCAAAAGTGGCCCAGTAATTCCCAGTGACCATGGAGGACATGTCACACCAGGAAAATTAAAAATTCTAGATACTTCTGTGCAAGATCATAAGGTTCTAAATGATGGCTCAAATTTGGAGGATAAGTCAGAAAATGTAGTGAACTGTGGGCTGCATTCCCGCCGCCCTGCTTTCAGCCTCCTGACTAGCTTATACCCTGAAATAACAACACACAAACTGTATTCTATTAAATACTGCCTGGCCCATTATTTTCAGCCTCTTACTCACATCTTGACTAACCCATATTGAATAATGTATGTAACACCACAAAGGGTGTCTTACCGGGAAAGATTCAGCACATCTGACCTGGTGGCTGGCTTCATCACATCTGGCATCTCTCTCTGAGGAGAGGCACGGCAGTCTGCCTAACTTAGGAGAGGCGTGGCATCTTACTGATCCTTCTACCTCACTTCCTCTTCCTGTTCTGTCTACTCCACCCACCTAAGGGGTGGTCTATCAAATGGGCCAGGCAGTTTCTTTATTAGCCAATGAAATCAACTCAAACAGAAGACTCTCCCACATCAAGAAAATAAATTAGGAAATAGGAAGCATATATTTTGGCAAACCTCTATAAATTATCAGAGACCAAAGCTGAG
Organism: Arvicola amphibius; assembly: GCF_903992535.2. NCBI lineage: Eukaryota > Metazoa > Chordata > Mammalia > Rodentia > Cricetidae > Arvicola > Arvicola amphibius. The sequence goes on along the minus strand of NC_052054.1, from coordinate 72,071,529 downwards.
AGTATGTACAAATAGAATTGTGATTGTTGGCTTGATAGACACAGGAGCAGATGTGAGTATCATTACTCCAGAATTTTGGCATCCAAATTGGCCTCTTCAAGAGGCAGATGTTCAAGTACTAGGAATTGGAATCATATTTTGAGTTAAACAAAGCATGAGATGGGTTGACTCTATTGGGCCAGAAAGTCAAAGAGGAAAGCTAAGGCCATATGTAGCTGATATTGCAATAAATTTATGGGGCCATGACCTGTTACAGCAATTGAATACTCAGATTAACATTCCTGCAGTGCCAGGAACTCATAATTCTGGGAAGGATGTAATAAGGTACTATGCATAAAGGTCATCAGTCATTCAGGCTGTACAAGAACATAAAGCAACTAACAAACCTTTAGAGGTACCAACAGCCCTACCTTTAAAACGGCTGAGAAGCCAATGTGGGTTAAGCAATGGCCTCTAGCTGAAGATAAATTGCAGGCTTTAGAATGGCTGGTACAGAAGCAATTAGATGTTTGACATATTGAGGAGTCAGTTAGCCCCTGGAATTCTCCGGTGTTTGTTGTAAAAAAGAAATCTGCTAAATGGAGAATAGTGACAGATCTAAAGGCTGTCAACAAGGCAATTCAACATATGGGCCCTCTACAGTCTAGAATTCCTCTGCCTTCTCTGTTACCAAAAGGATGGCCTCTTATAGTTATTGATTTAAATGATTTCTTCTTCACTATACCTTTACAAGAAAAGGATAGAGAAAAATTTGCCTTCATAGTGCCTACTTATAATAACTCTCAGCCTATTAGGAGATACCAGTAGACTGTCCTCTGACAGGGCATGCTCAATACCCCAACCCTGTGTCAATACTTTGTGAGTCAGCCATTGGAAATAATATATAGACAATTCCCCAAGTCTATAATTTACCATTACATGGATGACATTTTGCTATCTGATTCAAGCATAGATTCTTTAGAAAGAATGAAGAAGTAAAAAAGTTTTGCCAAAATGAGGATTACAAATTTCTCCTGAAAAAAATACAGAGAGGAGATTCTGTCAATTACATAGATTATAGAAAAGTTTTACAGAAAATTAGAACACAAAAGGCACAAATTAGGAGACACTGGATGCAGACACTTAATGACTTTCAAAGATAGTTAAGAGACATTTCCAGTCTACAACCAGCTATTGGGATAACACCTGATCTAATAATTCATTTAACAAAACCTTAAATGGTGATAAAGACTTAAATGGTCCCAGAGAATTAACAGCTGAAGCAGAAAAAGAATTGACAATTCTTGAGGATAAATTACAGAAGGCACATGTGGTGTGGATAGTGTGACTCCAAATCTTAATTATATTCTAGTCATATTGCCTTCCAGAATATCTCCTACAGGAATTTTAATGCAGAGGATGATATTATCTTAGAATGAATAGTTTTAGCACATAAACCAAGTAAAAAATTGAAACTTATGTGGAAAAAGTCTCTGAATTAATTATAAAAGGAAAATTGAGACTTCATAAATTAGCATGTATAGTACCTTTTACTACTGATGAAACAAAAAAGTTTGGGGAGGACAATGAACCATGGCAAAGAACTTGTGCTAATTTGGGGGAAGAAATTAATAGCAACTATCCCAAAAGCAATATACTTAACCTTATAAAGAGACCTTTTTGAATTTTTCCACGAATTATACATGATTCTACAATAACTGGAGACCGTACCTTTTATACTGATGAAAAAAGTCATACAAGGCAGGTTATAAATCAGAAAAATTAAGTAAGTTGGAACAAAGCCCTAATAATTCTGTCTAAAAGGCAGAATTTTATATGCTATTCTTATGATGCTAATTGATTTTAAAGAACCTTCTTAATATAATTACTGATTCACAATATGCAGAAAAAATTGTCTTGTGTATTGAAACCACTGAACTTTTACCAAATGAAACAGAATTGACTTCATTATTTATACAGCTTCAAGATATAATCAGAAATAGGCTTTGTCCCATATACATAACATACATCCAATCCCATATGGGTCTACCAGGTCCTCTAACACAAGGTAATGCAGAAATTGATCAAATACTGATTGGAAGTGTTTTGAGGCCTCAAAATTTCATAAGAAACATCAACATCATATCAATAGCAAAGGTATAAAGGAAGAGTTTTTTGGTACATGACAACAAGATAAGGAAGTTATAAAGAGATGTGCTACTTGCTCTTTCTATAACCAAACATCATTGCCTTCAGGGAGTAACCCTAAGGGTACTCAAAGGAATGAAATATGGCAGAAGGCTGTGTTCCACTTTTCAGAATTTGGAAACTTAAAATATGTACACCACACCATTGATACTTATTCAGGTTTTCAGTGGGTAACTGCTTTAAGCTCAGAAAAGGCAGATTTAATAATAACACATTTATTAGAAGTTATGGCCATCATGAATATACCTGCACAAATAAAGACAGATAATGGTCCAGCATATATCTCTAAGAAAACAAAACAGATTTTTGTGTATTATAAAGCATATTATAGGTATATCATATAATCCTACAGGTCAAGCAGTTACAGATCGATAAAATTGAACTATAAAGTATATGTTAAATGAACAGAAATGTATAGAAAATACCCCCAGAAATAGACTACATAATGCTTTATTAATCTTGAATTTTCTTAGTGCTAATAAGAAAGGAACAAAAGCAGCAGAGAGACATTGGCTAATAGAAAAGTCTTATGAATTAAATCAGCCATAAATTTCAAGGATGTCATGACTCCACAATGGAAGCCAGGAGATGTGCTACATTGGGGAAAGGGTTTTTGCTCTTGTTTCCACAGGAAAAGAAAAACTATGGATGTCATCAAAATTAATAAAAATTTGGTTTGAAAAAGAGAAATCCCTTGAGAAATAGAAATGACAGCTCATTCACAACAGTGACAACCATACAGGTGGTAAGGAAAGCATATAAGGTTGGGGCACGGTTCTGCTCTTGTCTTTACAGGAAAATGCACACCTTTAAAAATTCAAGAGACCTGGATGTTTGGGTTATGACATAAGGAAAAATAACTATCCAATAAGGATCATCAAGAAAAATAAATATGACTCATAAGGGAAGGTGATCAAAACATATACATTTAAATATATATGTATACATATATATGAATGTATAAAGTTGGTTTCAGAGTTGGACAATGGCTCTGTCCTTCTCTAAATCTAAGCATGGTGTTAAAAAAATTCAGAGTTTCTATCTCATGTCAAGAGTTGTCTGTTATGGGACAGGAAAAAGAAAGAATTAAGAAAAAATATTTATATTTATTCATATCTATTTTCCCTCTATCATAACTTCCATTGAATATATATGTCTGTATATGTCTATATAAATAATGTTTAGGTTTTCCACAATGAACAATAAATTTTCCTGTAGTAAACTTTTAAGTTTCCAGGAAGAAGATGGAGCCCCACAACAACTCCACCTGGTTGATATGACTTCATGATACTGATAGTGCTACTATAAGACCTGTTTGGGGTATCAGCTGCTCAAGACGGTTCCAACTTAGTTAGCTGAAATGGTGCACTGTTTTTTACAATGTTCCACAAAGAACTCCAAATAGGAACCTCCGAAAAGCCCTACCAAATATTTGGAGACTATTTGTAATTATACCAGACAATTATATTAAAATTTAACCATGATTTTACTTTCAAAGGAACCCATAGAAAGAACATTGCCCCCATGACAGCTGGAAATAATTCTAGAAGATGGTATCCCCTCTCCCAACAAAGGTTGTCCTCAAGGTTAGGGACATCATTTAGGGGTTGATTATAATTGTTATAGGATTGGGGGTTGGGAGGAAATCAGGCATCTCTTTGGAAAAAAAAGAGAGGAAATTGAATGGGATTACAGATTAATGTGAGCTTACTCATACTAATAATAGTAAGTGATAGAGTGAATACTTGTAAGATATTATTTATAGACAATTTACATTAGTATAGATTCTTGTATGTTGATAAAACTTAAATTATATTGAATATGTTCCTATTTTCATCTACAATATTTGTACACCCAGGCAAAGTTATTTTGTCATATTGTATTCCTGCAGGCTTCTACCTCTGCTTAAGAAATTTTTTTTACTGATACAATTTTAGAATATATTTATTATATTTAAATATACATTTCTACCTCTGATAAAGATACTTATAAATTTTGAGATCATTGTCTTCATTTGTTGCACTGTTGTTTAAAGTTCGTTTACTATTCTAATTTGAAGTTTTAATCTTTAAGTTATAAAAGTATTGAAAATTTTAAGTCAATAGTCATCCATGTTTGCCCTACTTATAGGTAGACTAATCAGGTTATTTAGATACTTAGAGATTGTATTCTGCATAGATGTGCAATCTTCAATCATTTCAAGGAGCTGTAGAATGTGGCATTAAAATAACTTGTGGTTCTGTTGAAGTGAGACACAATTGCTTCTGGCAGCACAAATTTATTCCCGAGAGAATGTTGAGTACTGAAGACACTCCACTTGGAGTTTGTTTTCTTCTTGGCAAAACTGGCCGTTGGGCAAGGAACTGCCCATGCATCGACCACTGACAAAACATACAAAGTTCGGACAGGACAAGCAGGATACGGAAACAAATAAACAAACAAAAAACAACAAAAAACTTTTAAATCTTGCCAAGACAAAGTAAGGCAGTTTTGAAAAATTTCCTGCCTCTGGAAATGGTCTGTCAGTTACTCTAGGCCTTAGCCAAAGTTGGTTGCTCCAACATTGCAAATGAGACTTTGGGTGATTGCCCAGGTAGGTAGTTGTCTCTGTCATTTGTTGCACATTTTGGAAGTTGCTTGATTGCACTTCCTGCTTACTCCAGTAACATTATTTCCCTTCTTGGGTCTTCAATGAGTCTGAAGACTAGATAGTTGTAATTGCTTTTCACTCATGACTTAGCCAAGTTATTTATATGCAAGATTAAACTCATTAGGATAGGATAATTATTGAAATACTTAACACATTTCTTGCTTGATATATTTTTATGATGGTTATAATTCTAATTTTTATATCTGATATTTGTTCTTATTGTTTAACTTTGTATTAGGCTTAGGACTTTCTTATTAAAACAAAAGGGGGAGGTGTTATAGGAATTCCTACTGCCAATAACCTTTAAGTTACCCTATCACTTGGGCATGGCCTCATATAGTATATATTTCTATGTAAAGCAAGCATCTTGGTCTCTTTTCTGGCATCAGAATTTGGTTGCTGTTCCCTGATCCAGCAGAGGATTGTGATCTGTGAGTCTACTCCTAAATAAACAACCTTTTATTATACTCGATTCTTAGCTAGTGTGGTATTTCTTTTTAAGCATTTTTCTTCATGTTGCCTTCTCTGCTCTTCATTTCTCCCCAGAAGGTCTCAGAGTCCAATAGCCTAGAATGAGATGAGCAACATGCCAGTTATGGGAGTTCCAGCCTCACCTCCTACCTCCCCACCTGTCTAAAGCTAGGGTACCACCATGAATGGTCTATCCAACAAAGCATGCCAATGTCCACCAGAGGCCCCTCCCATGGTCTAGATTGTGTCAAACTCAGCAAGTACCTTGTGTTTATGTCAGAATCTGCTGGAACTAAATCCAGAGACTGTATGATGCCACTCTTATGCCTTCAATTCAGGCAATTCTGGTGACAGCTTACCTCCACTCTCAAGGTCCCTCCGAGCCTAAGAGGTGATTCTACTAAAATCCCCTTGGTGTCAAGTTCAGTGCTAACTTCTTTCTGGCCTTAGTACTTTCTGGGGACAATCTCAATGCCAACCTCATCCTCCTACCTCCTGGGTCTGCTTGATACTGACATAGCAACTGTCAGTGTCTTTTCTTTTGTCCACTGCAAATCCCATTCTCAGCACCCACCCTGTCCCTGATTGACTACCAGAATGAGCTGGGTCAGGCAATGAAGAAAAAAGCAAGTCAAATTACAACTCCTTCATGATCTTGGCAATCTCATTGAGGTTGAAGATATGACAACTCCATAATTACTAACAAACTAAATTGGATACACATAATCTTACTATTTGTATAGATTTATCAAATGGTAACTACCCTAATTATTCTAAAAAATTTTCAGTGTGGGAAAACTTTCGACTATTCCCTTCTCTGTGGCCACCCTTAGAATCCCAAGGTCCTCTTCTGTGACCCATGCTGGATAACCTAAGCCCCTCCCCCATTCTCTCTTCTTGATAATATCCCCAGGCAATGCAGACATCAGTCTGCTTACCACACATCCCGATTATGACCTGCTCCATGTTCTCCTTCCACTTGCTAGGCACAGAAGTCTAGAAAGAGAAAGATGAAAATGTATGCTAAGGAATATTTTGATGGTTTTGGCTTACAGGCTTTTCACACATGTAGCCCCCATGCCACCTTCTATGTTCTATTCTCAGTGCATCCATATATAAAATAGGGACCTTTTGTGAATTACAACAGCAAAGAGCCAGTGAACCTTTCCTAAAGATCTGGATAGAAATGGGAGGTGCTTTTGTAAATTAGAACTTCTCTACTGTTTTGGTGGTTTTTATCATCATTCCTCAAGGCCTAGACAGGCCCTCTGATGACCATGATTCTCAGATATTGTCTCTAGTATTGTGCAAAGTATCTTTGAAATAGGACTAAGGTCTTCTGGTGTGGGAGGTCCTTCTTTTGTGTATTGCTTTTCTTGATTAATGAATAAAGAAACTGCTTTGGCCTGTTGACAGGGTGAAACTTAGGTAGGCAGTAAAGATGTAAGAATTAACCAATAAGAAACTAGAGCTAATGGGCCAAGCAGTGATTTAATTAATACAGTTTCTGTATGGTTATTTTGGGGCTAAGCTAGCTGGGCAGCTGGGATGAACAAGTGGGCCCTCCTCTACAAATTAGTGCTCCAATGTGGTTGACTATATCCATGTAAAACCTGAGAAACCTTTAATAGAAATTCTAGACACAAAAATTACAGAGTTTAAAATAGCTTCATGTTGTTTGCTTGTGGTGTGCCATAGCTCCCTTAAGAAAGAATTTTCTGATTCAACAGTAGCAGAAGAAATAAGCTTCCTGGGGTGTGCCACCAGTATGAACTCTGGCTATGAAACATTTCAATAGCATTTGTGAGCCCTGGTGTCTGTGTGCCCACTTGGGGTCAGGAGGAAAATAACTGAGACCTTGCCTGTGGTTTGATGGTCTCTGCCTGGGCAGGCTGCAGGATCAGGTCTACTAGGCATGCACATACAGGAGAGCATGGTGGATTCCTGCTTCCAAATACAGAAATATTTCCAGGCTGCACAGTACTTTGCATGACAAATTAAGCTATTACTCAGATAAAAATGTTGGCTTGGCCAACCATTCCTTTGTTTAGGGGCGTGGTCGCCCCAGGGGCGGAAGATATTTTTAAAAGAACCTGGTTTGGCCTTTTGTCCGGGGCGGCGTCCATGGGTTGCCTGGAATCCCTGATCCTGTGCCCTGGAGTTCCGTCTGGACTGGTAAGTGGGTGCAGACCCTGGGGCAACCTGCCCTGGAAGAGAGCACAGACCCCCTCCCCCAGCTCCCTCTGCAGGCTTGCCTTTGTTTCTCATGTCCCTGCCTCTCTCAAGCCTTCACTAGTGTTTTCAGGAGTCCTGCTCCTGTACTAAGGCCATCCACCCAAAGGGGTCAGACTCTGGCCTCCAGGCAGGTCTGAGAATTCCTGCAAGGGAATGCAGGCTTCTTCAGATTGTGCCACAAGGAATAGGTCCTGCTCTGGCTCTGGGGAGATCCAACCAGATTCAGTCACAGCAAAGATTGGTCTAGGACACCTAGCGCCTCCAAGCTCCATTTGAAGGAAGAGATGGGCAGGCGCCAATGCAAGAACTCCTCCAACAACATGAAAGGCAACATGACATCACCAGAATCCAGACATCCCGAAACAACAAGAATTGAACACCCTACCACAGAAGATATAGAAGAAACCGACCTTAAACAGTACTTTATGAAAATAATAGAAGACCTTAAACAGGAGGTAAAAAACTGCCATAAAGAAATGGAGATGACAAACAAAAAGGTAGACGAAATAAATAAATCTCTCAAAGATACCCAAGAAAAACAAGAAAAACAAGAAAAAGCAATCAAACAATCAAACAGGTAAGGGAAACTGTTGTGTTCTTTTAAAAATGCAACGGAGTCCCAGGCGGCAACTGTAGGCAAGCAGCAAATGCTATGAAGTCCCAAATGGTGGTAGCAGGCCATGTGGCAGCAGATAGTGGGCCCTGCAAGCAGCCAGTCCCAGGCAGAGAAGGCTGCCGGTCTTAGAGCAGTGGTCTGAGCAGTGATGGCGGCCCATGTGGTGGCAGGCAGTGGGCTCTGGGAGCAGCCAGTCCCAGGCAGAGATGGCTGCTGGTCCCTGAGCAGTGGCTGGTCCCAGGCAGGGAGACACATGGCGGGCTGGCAGAAGACAGAGACATGGTGAGGTTGAATATTTATTCAGGGGAGTTATGAAGGGGGAAGGGAGAGAGAGAGAGACAGACAGAGAGAGAGACAGAGAGAGAGACAGAGAGAGACAGAGAGAGAGAGAGACAGAGAGAGAGAAGAGAGAGAGACAGAGAGAGACAGAGAGAGAGACAGAGACAGAGAGAGACAGAGAAGGGGAAGCAGAGAAGTGGGGAGAGAGGCAGAAGTGAAGCTGCCTCTCTGAGAGGAAGATAGAAAAGAGAGCAAGCTCAGACCAGAAGCTGAAGATCAGCCTGCCTCAGCGGATGGGGAGGAATGGGCGTGGCTTGTCTCTTAAAGGGACATGGACCAAAACCATAACAGAAACAGTACAAGACCTGATAAATGAAATGGAGGTAATGAAGAAAACACAATCTGAGAGAAGACTGGAAATGGAAACTCTGAGTAAACGAACAGAAACTTCAGAGACAAGTATTTCCAACCGAATACAAGAGATGGAAGAAAGAATCTCGGACTCTGAAGATACTATAGAGGAAATAAATTCACAGATTAAAGAACTAAACAAATCTAATAAATTCTTAACACAAAACATCCAGGAAATCTGGGACACCATGAAAAGACCAAACCTAAGAATAATTGGGGTAGAAGAAGGAGAATTACAACTCAAAGGCCCAGAAAACATATTCAACAAAATTATAGAAGAAAACTTCCCCAACCTAAAGAAGGATGTTCCTATGAAGGTACAAGAAGCCTACAGAACACCAAATAGACTGGATCAAAAAAAAAAAAAACATCCCCTTGCCATATTATAATCAAAACACAAAACATACAGAATAAAGAACAGATATTAAGAGCTGCAAAGGAAAAAGGTCAAGTAACATATAAAGGGAAACCTATCATAATTACACCTGATTTCTCAATGGAAACCATGAAAGCTAGAAGAGCTTGGATAGATGTGCTACAGACACTAAGGGAACATGGATGCAAGCCTAGACTACTATACCCAGCAAAGCTTGCATTCACCATCGATGGAGAAAACAAGATATTCCAGGACAAAAACAGATTTAAACAATACGTACCCACAAATCCAGCCTTACAGAAAGTAATAGAAGGAAAATCACAAACCAAGGAGTCCAACAATGCCCACAATAACTCAGGCATCTAGCGACCCTTCACCAGCACAACTAGAAGAAGGGAAACCCACAAACTCTACTACAAAAAAATGACCGGAGTTAACAACCACTGGTCATTAATATCACTTAATATCAATGGACTCAATTCACCTATAAAAAGGCACAAGCTGGGGCTGGAGAGATGGCTCGGAGGTTAAGAGCACTGGCTGCTCTTCCAGAGGTCATGAGTTCAATTTCCAGCTACCACATAGTGGCTCACAACCATCTGTAATGGGATCTGGTGCCCTCTTCTGGCATGGGGGCATACATGGAGGCAGAATGGTGTATACACAATAAATAAATAAAAAGGCACAAGCTAAGAGATTGGATACGAAAACAGGATCCAACATTCTGCTGTTTACAAGAAACACACCTCAACCACAAAGACAGACATCTACTCAGAGTAAAGGGTTGGGAAAAGGTTTATCAAGCAAATGGACCTAAGAAACAAGCCGGTGTGGCCATACTAATTTCTAACAAAGTTGACTTCAACAGCCTGAAAATATATGGAGTCTTGACAACAAAGCTTTAGTTAATATGAGGAGGTGTGGGGAGAGAATGGTTGATCGTGAAGTAGAACAGTACTTCATCAAACATACAGGAAGAAAGAAAAATGTAGGAGCAAAAAAACCAGAGGGGGGGGGGAAAAAAAACAAAGTTGACTTCAAACTAAAATCAATCAGAAGAGATGGAAAGGGACACTTTATACTCATTACAGGAAAAATCCTTCAGAATAAAGTCTCAATACTGAATATCTATGCCCCTAATATTAATGCTCCCACTTATGTAAAAGAAACATTACTAGAACCCAAGGCAGCCATCAAACCACACACACTAATAGTTGGAGACTTCAACACTCCTCTCTCACCAATGGACAGGTCAATCAGACAGAAACCTAACAAAGAATTGAAAGACTTAATGGAGGTAATGAACCAAATGGACTTAACAGACATCTATAGAACATTCCATCCAATTAGGAAAGAATATACCTTCTTCTCTGCGGCCCATGGAACCTTTTCGAAAATAGACCATATACTTGTTAACAAAGCAAACTTCCACAGTTACAAAAAAATATTAGTAACCACCTGTGTCTTATCGGATCACCATGGATTAAAATTAGGAATCAACAACAATGCTACCCCCAGAAAGCCTACAAACTCATGGAAACTGAACTGTCAACTACTGAACCACACCTGGGTCAAGGAAGAAATAAAGAAAGAAATTAAAGTCTTTCTTGAATTTAATGAAAACAAAGACACAGCCGGGCGGTGGTGGCGCACGCCTTTAATCCCAGCACTAGGGAGGCAGAGGCAGGCGGATCTCTGTGAGTTCGAGACCAGCCTGGTCTACAAGAGCTAGTTCCAGGACAGGCTCCAAAGCCACAGAGAAACCCTGTCTCGAAAAACCAAAAAAAAAAAAAAAAAAAAAAAAAAAAAAAAAAAAAAAAAAACAAAAACAAAGACACAACATACTCAAACCTATGGGACACTATGAAAGCAGTGCTAAGAGGAAAGTTCATAGCACTAAGTGCCCACTTAAAGAAAACAGAGAAAGCACTCATTGGTGACTTAACAGCACACCTGAAAGCTCTGGAAAAAAAGAAGAAGACTCACCTAGGAGAAGTAGAAGACTGGCAATAATCAAACTGAGGGCAGAAATCAACAAAATAGAAACACAGAAAACAATCCAAAGAATCAATGAAACAAAAAGCTGGTTCTTGGAGAAAATCAACAAGATTGACAAACCCTTAGCCAAACTAATCAAACGGCAGAGGGAGAACATGCAAATTAATAAGATCAGAAATGAAAAGGGGGACATAACCACAGACACAGAGGAAATTCAGAGAATCATTAGATCTTACTACAAAAGCCTGTATGCCACAAAATTGGAAAATGTAAAAGAAATGGACAGTTTTTTAGATAAATACCATATACCAAAGTTAAACCAGGACCAGGTAAATGCTCTAAATAATCCTGTTAGTTGCGAAGAATTAGAAACTGTTATCAGATGCCACGGACCGCCTCTCGTGGAGACCACCACCGTGGGAGAACAGGGGTGAAGGCTAGGAGAAATCAAGAATCGGCGAGGAAATGACAGACAGACACACTCAATAAGGTTGAATATGCTACTGCAAATTTAATGAGTTCAAGCATCAGTTTTATAGGATTACAGAAGGAAGTTGGCAAACAAAATGCTTAACATGAGAAGAATGATTACAGGCAATAATCAAAAGCTTTACATGAGAAAAATTGATTACAGGCAATTGATTGTTTCCAGTATGTCTTGTGGTTAGGGCCAGGTGGGCAGAGCTCTTCTTTGAAATCCGTCTCACACCACTAACCAACTACTTTCTCATAGCCCTGAATCATATCTGTTCTCATGGTAACCCAAAACACCATTCTTTAGGGTTATACTCCCAAGGCTTGCTCCGATGGTGAATAATTGGTTTCTTAATGTCAAGAATCGTGCCTTTCTCTCTTATCTAAAATGCACCTGGGGTTTCTCATTCTGGCTAGCCTCTCCTATCTTGAGCTCCTTTTGTTCTAGGGTATCCATAAGTTTTCCCAGAGAGAGAGCCAGAGTCCAATATGCCTCAGTAGTTTGATTATTATTATTGGTAATGTCCTGGAACTTTTTGATCTGCTGGTAAGATAAAAGAACTACACAGAAACAAAGAAGGAACAGAAAGCTCAATACAGCGCCAGGGCTAGCGAAGGCGAGTTTGCTAATCCGGAATCATGACTGTGGCTGATTGCCAGGGAACTGCCTGGGGCTCAGCTCCTGGGAGCGCAGACCCAACCCTTCAGCATTGTTTCATCTTAGAGGCATTTTTCTGCTACACAGGCGTGACAGCCATGGGCTTAGCAATCAGAAACCTCCCTACCAAAAAGAGCCCAGGACCAGATGGTTTCAATGCGGAATTCTACCAGAATTTCCAAGAAGAACTAATACCTATACTCCTCAAGGTATTTTATAATATAGAAACACAAGAGTCACTGCCAAATTCCTTCTATGCAGCTACAGTTACCCTGATACCTAAACCACACAAAGACTCAACCAAGAAAGAAAATTACAGGCCAATCTCACTCATGAACATTGACATAAAAATTCTCAATAAAATACTGGCAAACCGAATCCAAGAAAACATTAGAAAATTATCCACTACGATCAAGTAGGCTTCATCCCAGAGATGCAGGGCTGGTTCAACACACGAAAATCTATCAATGTAATCCATCATATAAATAAACTGAAGGAAAAAAACCATATGGTCATCTCATTAGATGCTGAAAAAGCATTTGACAAAATTCAGCACCCTTTTATGACAAAGGTCTTGGAGAGATTAGGGATACAAGGGTCATTCCTAAATATAATAAAAGCTATTTAGAGCAAGCCGACAGCTAACATCAAATTAAACGGAGAGAAACTCAAGGCTATCCCACTAAATTCAGGAACATGGCAAGGCTGTCCACTCTCTCCTTATCTCTTCAATATAGTGCTTGAAATTCTAGCAAGAGCAATAAGACAACATAAGGGGATCAAGGGGATTCGATTTGGAAAGGAAGAAGTTAAACTTTCGTTATTTGCAGATGACATGATAGTGTACATAAGCGACCCCAAAAACTCCACCAAAGAACTCCTACAGCTGATAAACTCCTTCAGTAACATGGCAGGCTAGAAGATCAACTCCAAAAATTCAGATGCCCTCCTATACACAAAGGATAAGGAAGCAGAGAGGGAAATCAGAGAAGTGTCACCTTTCACAATAGCCACAAATAGCATAAAATATCTTGGGGTAACTGTAAGGAACTCTAACACTTCACTCAAGGAAGTCAAGGATTTATTTGACAAGAATTTTAAGTCTTTGAAGAAAGAAATTAAAGAAGATACCAGAAAATGAAAGGATCACCCTTGCTCATGGATTGGAAGGATCAACATAGTAAAAATGGCAATTCTACCAAAAGCAATCTATAGATTCAATGCAATCCCCATCAAGGTCCCATCAAAATTCTTCACAGATATTGAGAGGACAATAATCAACTTTATATGGAAAAACAAGAAACCCAGGATAGCCAAAACAATCTTATACAATAAAGGTACTTCTGGAGGCATTATGATCCCTGACTTCAGACTCTATTACAGAGCTACAGTATTGAAAACAGCTTGGTATTGGCTTAAAAACAAAGAAGTCGACCAATGGAATTGTATGGAAGACCCGGATCTTAAACCACAAACCTATGAACACCTGATTTTTGATAAAGGAGCCAAAAGTACATAATGGAAGAAAGAAAGCATCTTCAACAAATGGTGCTGGCATAACTGGATGTCAACCTGTAGAAGAATGAAAGTAAGTCCATATCTATCACCATGCACAAAACTCAAGTCCAAATGGATTAAAGACCTCAATATTAATCTGAACACACTGAGCTTGATAGAGGAGAAAGTGGGAAGTACTCGACAACAAATGGGCACAGGAGACCGTTTCCTACGTATAACCCCAGCTGCACAGACATTAAGGGCAACATTGAATAAATGGGACCTCCTGAAGCTGAGCAGCTTCCGTAAAGCAAAGGACACTGTCACTAAGACACAAAGGCAGCTTACTGACTGGGAAAAGTTCTTCACCAACCCTGCAACTGACAAAGGTCTGATCTCTAAAATATATAAGGAACTCAAGAGACTAGACTTTAAAATGCTAATGAACCCGATTAAAAAATGGGGCACTGAACTAAACAGAGAATTCTCAACAGAAGAAGTTCGAATGGCCAAAAGACACTTAAGGTCATGCTCAACCTCCTTAGCTATCAGAGAAATGCAAATCAAAACAACTTTGAGATATCATCTTACACCTGTCAGATTGGCTAAAATCCAAAACACCAATGATAACCTTTGCTGGAGAGGTTGTGGAGTAAGGGGCACACTCATCCATTGCTGGTGGGAATGCACACTTGTGCAACCACTTTGGAAAGCAGTGTGGCGGTTTCTCAGGAAATCTGGGATCAACCTACCCCAGGACCCAGCAATTCCACTATTGGGAATCTACCCAAGAGATGCCTAATCATACTACAAAAGCATTTGCTCAACTATGTTCATAGCAGCATTATTTGTAATAGCCAGATCCTGGAAACAACCTAGATGCCCTTCAGTGGAAGAATGGATGAAGAAACTGTGGAATATATACATGTTAGAATACTACTCAGCAGTAAAAAACAATGACATCTTGAATTTTGCAGGCAAATGGATGGAAATAGAAAACACTATTCTGAGTGAGGTAACTCAGACCCAAAAGATGAACGTGGGATATACTCACTCATAATCGGTTTCTAGCCATAATTAAAGGACATCGAGCCTATAAGTCAGGATACTTGAGAAGATAATAAGAAGGTGAACCCAAAAAAAGATATAGTAATCCTCCTGGGTATTGGAAGTAGACACATTCGCCAGGCAAAAATTGGGAACTTGAGGGTGGGGCGAGACGGGGCCAAGGGAAGATGGGGAGAGAAAATAGTGAAGGGGAGAATGGGGGGAGCTCGGAGGAATGGGATGCTTGGGATACAGGAAGGGTGGATATGGGAGCAGGGAAGCATATATCTTAATTTAGGGAGCCATCTGAGGGTTGTCAAGAGACTTGACCCTAGAGGGGTTCCCAGGTTTCCAGGGAGATGCCCCCAGCTAGTTCCTTGGGCAGCTGAGGAGAGGGAGCCTGAAAAGGCCAGTTCCTATAGCCATACTGATGAATTTCTTGCATATCACCATAGAACCTCCACCTGGCAATAGATGAAGAAAATGACTGAGCCCCACATTGGAGCACCGGACTGAGCTCCCAAGGTCCTGATGAGGAGCAGAAGGAGAGAGAACATGAGAAAGAAAGTCAGGACCGTGAGGGGTGCGTTCACCCATGGAGACTGTGGGACAGAACTAACGGGAGAGTACCAACTCCAGTTGGATTGGGACCGATGGAACATGAGACCAAACCAGACTCTCTGAATGTGGCCAACAGTGGAGGCTGACTGAGAAGCCAAGGACAAAGGCACTGAGCTTTGACTTCTGCATGGACAGGCTCCGTGGGAGCCTTCTCAGCTTGGTTGATCACCTTCCTGTACCTGGGGAGAGTTGGGAGGACCTTGGTCTTAACATAGAGTAGGGAACCCCGATGGCTCCTTGGCCTGAAGAGGGAGGGAGGGGGGGTATGGGTGGAGAGGAGGGGAGGGAAGGGGGAGGAAGAGGGGAGGAGATGGAAATTTTTAAATATAAAAAATAAACCAAAAAAAAAGAACCGGGTTTGGGGTAGGCCGGCCCTTTTTTTTCTCTTGGTTTGTGTAAGTTTTTCCCATATTTCTCCTTTTATTAAAACTGATTTATTCTAAAAGGACTATTTTTGGTTATTTCAAATCTCCACCACATCATCTACAGCCATTTCTACTTCTGATATTATTTATATAATGACATTGTTTACCATATTACAATGTACATTTCTACCTCAGATACTATTTATGTAATGACCCTGTTTACATTTAAAAATTATTGTCTTCATTTATTACACAGTTGTCTATTCTATTAATCATACAGTTAGATAAATGTTGAAAATTATATGTTTGTCATATTTATATTTTGGATAATCAGATTTTTTAGACACATAGAGATTATATTTAACATAGATAATATAATCTTCGACCTCTTCAAAGAGCTGTAAAACATGGCCTTTAATCTAACATAGAGTTTTGTACCTATGAGACACAATCACTCCTGACAACAATGCTCTATTCCCGAAAAAACGTTAAACACCCAAGACACTCCACTGGGAATTTGTCTTCTTGACAGAACTGGCCTTTGGGCAAAAAAAAAAAAAAAGCCCATACCTCCACTACTGACTAAGATATAAAATATCTATAAATGAATAAAACAAAATTGTCTTATCTTGCCAAGACAAGATAGGATAGTTCTACTAAAGGTTCCTTGCCTTAAAAAAGGTATGTCAGGTTATGCAGCGAACCCCCCTGACCAGCAGGGAAGGACAACCACCAGTTGAGGATTTTTCTCAAATCACGCTTTATTGTAGCCTCTTGGTTGAAGGGAGAGCAGGAAGCGAGGGGCCCCGAGGACTAAACAGCAGCCACTTATATAGGGAGAGTGGACATGTGTCGTGCCTGGATTGGCTACTTGCTCATCTTTCAATGCCCCCGGCCACGGGATTGGCCATGATTACTGCACACTACTGCGCATGCAAGAGGTTCTGTCTACAGCCTTGCCTAATATGGAATTGTTTACCCGGTGGTGCAGGGGTTCGGTGCATCTTGTAATGGTGGCCGGCAAATCCTGCAAGGTTATATCAGGCTTTAGCCAAAGTTGATTGACTCAACATTGCTAACGAGTCTTTATATGGTGGCCCAGATAGTCAATTGTCTCTGTCATCTGTTACACATTTTAAAAGTTTCTCGTTTATGCTTCCTGGTTGCTTTAATAATATTACTTCCCTTCTCAGATCTTTGATGGGGTTAAAGATTAGATAATTGTAGCTATTTTCTACATTATTTAGACTTTCTAAAATAAAATATTTAATAAAATTTCTGTTATATGTTCCTTGCCTAATATTGTTTGCTTCTTGTAATTTTATATGACCTGCTCCCATTATATATAATTATATTTAGTTTTTATATCTGTCTTATTTAGACAAAAGGGGGAGATGTTGGGGCGGCCGACCACTCCCTTGTTTGAAGGGCATGGCCGCCCCAGGGGCGGAAGATACCTTTAAAAGAACTGGGTTTGGGGTAGGCCGGCCCTTTTTTTCCTTTTTCCTCTTGGTTCACATAAGTTTATCCCATTTTTCTCCTTTTATTAAAACTGATTCATTCTAAAAGGACTATTTTGGGTTATTTCAAATCTCTGCCACATCATAAAAAGGCTTTATGTGCTGCAAGCTCATTCTCAGAGTTAAAGTGCTGAGCACAGCTACTACCTGGCAGCCCCAGAACTAGCAGAAATGGTACATCCACCATTTTAAAACTAGAAAGAGGTGGAGTCAGCATCCAGAGCAGCTGAAACCAAACTACTTACTGTTTTAAAAACTGCTCAAGACAGTAAATAATTATAGCTATGCAATAAAGACAAATCCAGATGGGTCATAGTGTTGGATAAAATAGGCCTGGAAGATAGAAGAAAAAGAGTATAAAGAGTCATAGAATAAAGTTAATGCTTTAAAAATAAAGGTAAAGTCTTAAAGAGACAAAGTATAGACATAGATTAAAAGGAGCAAACAAGGAATAAGCCATGTAAAGATGGAAAATTCACAGAGTGTCTGGATTATGTATATTATTGTGTTTACTTTTAAGTTTTTGACTGTGAAGGAGCTAAGTACAGAAAGACACTTCATTGTATGGATTGCTAAGCTAAACCAGCATGTATATTATAAAGTTATCATGATTTTCAAATTTGGGTCTAATGTAGTAAAGAGCTGTGGGCTGCTTCCTGCCACCCTGCTCTCGACCACCGGCTAGCTTAAAACCCGAAATAACAACACACAAATTGTATTCTTTTAAACACTGCCTGGCCCATTAATTCCAGCCTCTTACTCACAAATTGACTAATCCATATCTAATAATCTGTGTAACACTACGAGTGGTGTCTTACTGGGAAAAATGCAGCATGTCTGACCTGGAGGCTGGCTTCATCACATCTGTCCCCCTGAGGAGAGGCAAGGCAGTCTGCCCAGAGAGGAGAGGCGGAGCAATTGTCTGAGCCATCTACCTCACTTCCTTTTTCCTGTTCTGTCTACTCCACCTATCTAAATTTTGCCCTATCAAAAAGCCAAGGCAGTTTGTTTATTAGCCAATGAGAATCCTCCATCAGTCTAAGGATATGTTGCTTTGGTAAAGTTCTCTCATTTCCACAAAAGAGGAGAATCTGAGGACTGCTTCCAGACCAATATGGACTTATAGAACAAGATCTCCTGAAAGGTTGCCTTGAACACCCCTCAAAAATATACCCCTCAAAAATTACTTTGCCCAATAAACAGTAGGAAGAAATATGGAGGAAAAAACTATGCCCATATTCCCAAATAATGTCCATAAATATTTGTTTACATTTAAAAGGGGATATGATATAGATATGAATAATTTGCATTGGTATGGATCTTGGTTTGTTGATACAAATATAAAGTCAATGTTGTTATATGTATATGTATTTCTGATCTTGATTAACATATTATGTTTCTGTAGCTCATTTAAAAATATAATGTATAATTAAGGAATATAGGTTAATAGTCATCTCTAGTAGTTAAGCTTATATTCATGTTAATTATATTTTCTACATGTATTGAGATATATTTCAGATGGATAGGCATTCCTCAGATCTTTCAAAGACCACAGAATATGGAATTTAAAATGTTTAAGAACTTAAGACTTTTCATGAGAGTGAGTCACATCTGCTCCTGGCATCACCAAGCTACTTCAAGAGGCTGATGGGCACTGAAGAGACTCCTTAGATATTTGGTTAATCATTTGGTCAACAAACAGCTACTGTCTGGACTGTTGAACTGGACATGCAGAGCCCACAGAGAAATGACTGTTAAACTTGCCTAAAGGTGAGACAATCCTTCAGGGTTCCTGCTACATGAAAGAGTCTGCCAGGCTTTCTGTAGAACACAGTAGACAATAACTGATAAACTTCCAATATAAGCAGATCTGTCTTTGAAATTTTCAGCTTCATGAAAAAGTCTGCTGAATACTGTAGGCCTGTAGGCTGAATGGATGCCCCAAAGGTACAGAAGAACATTCTGTGGCTAGCCAGTCAGGCATGTCTCTGTGAATTCTAAAGTTTTGGAAATTGCTGACAATGTATTTCCTGTTTACTTAGGTAATGTTATAACCTTGTGGAATCTTTGATGGAGTTGAAGAATAGGTAGTTATTATTATAGTTTTCCTTAGTTATGATAAAAGATAGAGTAGATATAAATATTGTAACTATAATTATTGCTTAATAACTGTTTTCTTCTGTGTAATTTTACTATGTTAAACTTAAAGCCTTCCTTTTTGTTTAAACAGAAAAGGGAAAATGGTTTGAGAGGTCCTTCTGTGCGTGTGTTGCTTTTCTTGGCTAATGAATAAAGAAACTGTCTTGACCTGTTGATAGGACAGAACTTAGGTAGGGAAAACGTAAATGAATGCTGGGAGGAAGAAGGACAGAGTCAGAGAAATGCCGTAGATCTGCCAGAGACAGATACTGGAAATTTTACCCAGTAAGCCATTGTCATGTGGCGATACACAGATTAATAGAAATGGGTTAAATTAAGATGCAAGAATTAACCAGTAAGAAACTAGAGCTAATGGGCAAAGCAGTGATTTAATACAGTTTCTGTGTGGTTATTTCTTACATATTAATTTAACCCATTTCTAATTCACCTTTTCCAGATCCTACATTCCTATCCTGGACTCAGAGATGCCCCTAATGGTTCTGGGTATCAAAAGATAGCCTAGGGCCAAAAGCAAAGTATATCCCACCTGGGAACAGGTGCTGACTCCAAGATCCTGTTTGGATTTCCATATGCTTCTCCCAGGTACTCCTCATACAAAGTCGTTCTTGACTTAAAATCCACAGCCCATGGCCCTGAAGTCTCCCCTTGCTTAAATGCAGGACTCTCTTCATTGAAAGGCTCAGAAGTTGGGGGTAGTGGTGCAGGCATATAACCCCAGCACTCAGGAGTCAGAGCCAGGTAGATTACTGTGATCTACATATTGAGATTCAGGCACATCAGGATTACATAGTGAAAACTTATCTCAAACAAGGAAGAAAATAAACTTTCAAATTCATAGCCGTTCATCCTGTTTCAAGCCAATGAGACCTTAATATCACATAGTTTTGGTCCCTTCTCAGGAGAACCCACACCCAGAGCTCAGAAGGGTCTCTAATACAAATGTCATGAAGGATTCAGTTCTGGCTTCTGTCTACTGTCCCTTTCCTCTGTAACACAGAGCCCTGGAGTACTTCCTCCTCAGATGTCACAAGTTGAGTCCACTCCCTCTTAATCCCTCATGGGGCCTCCTCCTCCTTGATTGTTGGCTATGTCTCAAGCTAGTTGCATGATGGGGGTGGTAGTCTGGAGGTGAAATGAGACAGTTGCATAATCAAGGCCAAAGGCCACCTTCTACCTCAGGATGAATAAAAGCAAACTACTGCAGCCCTCACCATCTGTCTGTCACCCTCATCGCCACCATGCTGACCTCCGGACTGCTCCTGGTGACTGTGCTGGCCTTCCTCATTGTCCTGGTCTTCATGTCTGTCTTGAAGCAGAGGAAATTTTCAGGGAAGCTGCCTCCAGGACCCACCCCACTGCCCTTCATTGGAAACTACCTTCAGCTGAACACAGAGCAGATGTACAACTCTCTCATGAAGGTGTCACTGGGCAGGGCAAAGGGTAGAATGGGGGCATGAAGGGGTGCCCAGTTTTGATAGGTATTGACCCTAGGAGGTGTAATTTTAGGCCAGTGGAATTGTGAAGAGCCGCAACCAACTCCTAGGCATGTGAAACCACATCCTGGGGCATCCCATCTGATAGCTTTTAGAACTCCAGAGAAATGAATCCAATACATATCATCAAGGTCTGATCTCTTTCCTTTAACTTTGCTCATCCACCTCCATCAGATCAGTGAACACTATGGTCCCGTGTTTACCATCCACCTGGGGCCTCGCCGAATTGTGGTACTATGTGGACAGGAAGCAGTGAAGGAGGCTCTGGTGGATCAAGCTGAGGAATTCAGTGGGCGTGGCGAGCAGGCCACCTTTGACTGGCTCTTCAAAGGCTATGGTGAGGGGGACAAGATGCAGGGGAATGTGTCAGGGAACAATTGGAAGGCATTAGTTTCCCTGCCTCCTCCCTGACTGTTCCATCTGCATTGCTGCCTCCTGCTGTGTGGGTTATTGGACGCATTGCTTCTTTATCTTCCCATCTTTCTCTGCCTGTGGCTTCTGAACTCCCTCTCCCAGCACAAACATACCACCTATATCTCCTCTTGCATCTTTGGATTTTCTATCTGAATCCTGTGCCTCTAAGGGGCTCTGGAGTTTTCCCCCATTCTACCCTATTCTTAGTTTCTGTGATTGCCTGGGAAGCTGCCCCCCCCCCTCTTTCTGCTGCTTTTTTCTTCTACTGTCAGGGTATCACAGAAATCTGTTTCCAAGCCCAATATACCTCAGCATTCTAGCCTCTTCTGAGACTCTCTTTGTCCTCTCCCCCATTTCCCTTTAGTCCCTAGCTCAATTATAAATCTTTCACAACTGTATCCACCCCTAGATCTCCCCAATTGCTCTTCTCTTGCCTTTTCCCTGTCCCTCTGTCTCTGGCATTGATCTTCTTTCTGTCTCCCTCTTTCTACTGTCCTCTAACTCGCTCTTGGGGAACAGCACAAGAGTGGTTAGTAGTCAGCCACATCCCTCTTCTCTGACCTCTTCCCCCATCACTCTCCTTCCCAGGTGTGGTCTTCAGCAACGGGGAGCGTGCCAAGCAGCTGAGGCGCTTCTCCATTGCCACACTGCGGGACTTCGGTGTGGGCAAGCGTGGCATTGAGGAGCGCATCCAAGAGGAGGCAGGCTTTCTCTTGGAGGCATTCAGGAAGACAAATGGTAAGCAGGGCTCCACAAGTTCTAAGGACCAACCAGGGGAAGACACCCCAGGAAAACCAGAACCAACCTCCTGGATGGGAACTAGGCTAGGGAAGAGTCCTGGTCCTGCTGTGGGGCCTGGTGTCTAGGTTTTGGCTGAGTTGGAGGACTCCGCGTGCAGTGAGTGCTCATTTTGAATTATCTGATACAAAGTATCTGATGCTATCCATCATGGAAGCCTTTTTCAAGCTCTGACATCTCACTCTTCGTCCTCCTCCTTACCTACAGGTGCTTTCATTGACCCTACATTCTACCTGAGCAGAACAGTGTCCAATGTCATTAGCTCTATCGTTTTCGGGGATCGCTTTGACTATGAGAGTAAAGAGTTCCTATCACTTCTGAGGATGATGTTGGGAATCTTCCAGTTCACATCTAGCTCCACCGGACAGGTAACCTGTTTCACCTTGTCCTACAACCCCCAGACCACAGCTGCCAGCCCACTCCAAAACTGCCAACTTCCTTCCAATAGGCACCTTCAAAGGAGCCTGGCAATTGTGCCTGATCCAATGTCAATACACAGTCTCTACAGCTGTGCCTGAAATCAGAGCCAGCAGTACACACAGACTCCCTCCCTCCCTCCCTCCCTCCCTCCCTCCCTCCTTCTCTCTCTCTCTCTCACACACACAAACACCACACACACACACACACACACACACACACACACACACACACAGATGGAGGACATTACCAAGACAATTCATTTTACTCTCTAACCAAGGTTGCTACAGGAAGGCCCGCTGAATGCACTAGCCTTCTTCAGTTCCTTAGTGCGTGGTACTGCAAAATGCATGTCATTCAGTCACGCATCATATGGAAAACATATGAAGCAAGTCCACTGGACTATGTAGATGTGCTCTTTATTTAGCCATGGAAATACCTAAACCTCTGCATTTCTAAGCAAAATTTCTGCACAGACTGTCCCTCAAACAACCCAGTTAAAGGTCCTCCAATACAGCTCACTCACACATCTAAGTGGGGTCCTCCATGCAGCTGTTTGAATAGCAATGCAGCTGAACATGTAAATATTAGCCCTACTTAAAATACCTATTTTTAATTTTTTTGGAAAAGCATATATTGTGTATTGAGCCTATTCACCCTTATATCCCCTACCTTCCCTTTTCTCACACCTCCTTCTCCTCTAGTCCTCTTTGTCCTGAGACAGGTTTTTTCTGTTTTGAAGTGTTACACGTGTACACATATATGCATAGATATGTGCACACATGATTTAATATATGTATACCACAAATGAAAAAATACATGAGTTATTTCTCTAAGACTGGTTAAATTTGCTTAATAGTTATCTTCAGGTGGACCAACTTTCCTGAATATACCATAACTTTGTTTTTAATGGCTGAAGAATAATTAAGTTGTGTATATGGATCACATTTTTTTCTACATTATGCTACTTTTGGGCACTTAGATTGATTGCATAATTTAGCTATTGTGACTATCCAGCCAGCACTCATTGAATGTTGGAAAGCCTGCTAGAACTCACCAATCCAAACCCAATTAGTATATGAACAGTTGTCCACAGCTGGTCACCAACCTCCTAAACATCTACATAGATAACTCCTGCCCAACCACATAAACATCTATATAGGTAACTCCTACCCAACCACATAAACATCTACGTAGGTAACTCCTGCCCAACCTCCTAAACATCTACATAGATAACTCCCGCCCAACCTCCTAAACATCTACATAGGTAACTTCTGCCCAATGAATGGATGTCTCCCACCCCAATCTCACCTGAACACCCTAAACCTGCACCTGTTCCCAAATCCACCTCACTTAAAATCTTGAACAATACCCTCACACTTAAACTATAAGAATTCTGTTGACACATAGCCCAACCTAGATGCCTAAACTCCTGGATAAGTGATATGAACACTCTTCATCCTAAGACAGATACCACACTTATTGGGTCTTGTCTAGTGACAGCTGCCTTGGTTTCTCATCCCCTTCCCACCATCAGCTCTATGAGATGTTCTCTTCAGTGATGAAGCACCTGCCAGGACCACAGCAACAGGCCTTTAAGGAACTGCAGGGGCTGGAGGACTTCATAACCAAGAAGGTGGAACAGAACCAGAGTACCCTGGACCCCAATTCCCCAAGGGACTTCATTGACTCCTTCCTCATTCGTATGCAGGAGGTAAACCCAGAAGTCAGGAAGTGTGATGGGAGGTTCAAAGCCAAGTAGGGTGAAGTCAGGCACAGGGACGAGGGAGTTAACTGAAAACAATTCATCAGTCCCCTCGCTATAATACTCATTCAATATCACTGCTCCATGCACTACCCCTTGTTCTCAGGAGGGTGTACAGGCTGAGCGAGTATCCATTGTACAAGGCTGTCATGTTCCCCACACTGTTTTAATGGCTTAGTTTTATCCACATATTCAGTACCCACAACTCTTGAGCAAGGTTTTGTTTCGAGTCCCATTCTACAAATGAGGAGGCTGCAGCCCTGTAAATATAGGGGACCTGTCTGATATCAGAACAAGAAGGCCATGAATCCTACCTCACTGACTCAGGCTGGTGCTTTCAGCTAACATACCATTTGCCTTTGCCTGTCCTCATAGCCGTTTACAACTGTGTGACCTATGCTTTACTGTGACCTCCTACCTGTTTGTAACATATATGGAGATTTTGTCATTGTTGGTTTTGAGACATCATCTTGCTAATGGCAAGCTTAAACTTGCTGTGTCTGCCAAGCTAGCTTCAAACCTGTGGAAGTTCTCCTAGGTCTGCCTTCTGGAGGCTGGGATTACCAGTGTGTGGTGTCTGGCCAAGATGAAACTTCATGTACTCTGAAGTGCCAAGGGCTGAGGAATGGAATTTCATTAGGGAATGTTAAAAATAATTAAGATATAGGATCCTGTTGCCTAAAACTTATTGTTTGAGGGCTGGAGAGGTGGCTCAGTGGTTGTGAGCACTAGCTGCTCTTCCAGAAGACCTGGGTTCAATTCCCAGCACTCACATGGAAGCTCACAGCTGCCTGTAACTCCAGTTTCAGGGAACCCAAGACACTTGGTAAAACACCAAAGCACATGAAATAAAAATGGATAATTAAATTGGTCATTACAGAAAAGACAATCAATTAAGTCCTGAATGACAGAAAAGCGCTGTATTAGAGCACTGGATCACTTCCAAAGGTGTAGAACCTGAAGAGAAGCTGACATAGCCAGAATTCCTATTCTCACCTTAGGTCTCCGTAAAAGAGAAGTGAATTAGGTCAGGGAAAGAGGGTAAAACAGAAGGGCACCAGAGCATAAGGAGTGGGTTGGACTTGAATACTTCCCTCCATGTAGGAGAAGAAGAACCCCAATACAGAGTTCTACATGAAGAATTTAGTGATGGCAACAGTGAACCTCTTCTTTGCTGGTACAGAGACTGTCAGCACCACCCTTCGCTATGGCTTTCTGTTGCTCATGAAGTACCCAGATGTACAGGGTAAGGCTGCAAGTAGGAGTTGTAGTTTCTAAACATGCTTCTCTGGTCATCACCAACCTCTCTCAAGAAACTGGACTCTTAGACAGCTGCTCCCTTCTCTGCAGAGACAGAGAGAGCGAGCTAGTGGGTACCAGCCTCTAGTTGTTAAATCAATTGGTGTGTTGTTCAACTGAACCTCAAAGGTCCCACTTCCTTGTCCCCAAGACCATGCCTAAATATTCTTCTTCACAACTCTCACATGGTTCAGGTATGATCCAGTTAACATGAACCTCCTCCAACAATGCCTATGACTCGCATGTACCAAAAATGATTGACAATGTCATACACTGCTTCATAGCCTCTGTCCAGTTCTACACTTTTGCACTATCATCCTTAGGATGAGGTTCTTGGACCCCTAAACACATGTATCTTCTTCTCAGCCAAAGTCCAAGAGGAGATTGACAGGGTGATTGGCAAGAACCGGCAGCCCAAATATGAGGACCGCTTGAAGATGCCCTATACAGAGGCCGTCATCCATGAGATCCAGAGATTCGGAGACATGATCCCCATGGGCCTGGCTCGCAGGGTTACCAAGGACACCAAGTTCCGTGACTTCCTCATCCCCAAGGTGATGATTCACCCAACCTGTAGTAATCTCCAGCCTTCTTCATGGCCCAGCAGATCCCCCTCCATTAGAAACCACCCAGCCCTCTATCACTTTCCAGTTACATGCTCTCTCTGCCACCACATCTTTCCAGCCTCCTACATAGAATCTCCTATATCTTGGGTCTCCCACCAGACTTTCTGACCCAGGAGTTTCAACTCCATGTCTTCAATCAAGTCTCAAGACATAAACTCAATTTACCTAGATCTCCTGTCAGAGACAGGAGTGACATGTCTGCCATGTATCCTGTTTAGGGGTACATTAATTCAATACCCTTCAGTTCTTAACTTGAGAGACATAAAGGGCATATCCTTCAACCTCCCACCACAGACCACAGTTCCCATGTCACCCATTCATTATCTCCTATAGCACAAGCCCCACATCTCCTCTCTCTAGGATGATGACCTCACATTACTCAAAGCCCCCCAAACCTCCTCAACTCACACATATTATCTTTATATCATCTGTCTCACCCCTATGGGCCAACACGACATTCATTCACATCTACTGTATCCAACGTTCCCCCTCAACAGGGCACTGAAGTGTTTCCTATGCTGGGCTCTGTGCTGAAGGACCCCAAGTTCTTCTCCAACCCCAAAGACTTCAACCCAAATAACTTCCTGGATGACAAGGGGCAATTTAAGAAGAGTGATGCATTTGTACCCTTTTCCATAGGTAAGAGGGCACTGTCTAGTGCCAGGCCACTGCTCACACCAACATAGATAACTCCTCTGTGTCTCTCCATCTTGAAAGATACTCTTGGATCAAACCCTCAGCCAGTCAGCTGCATCTCCCATACTTCCCAACCACTTAACCATGGAGAAGTGATGGTCAAACTGTAGAGATAGATTAGAGGGATGAAATCTCAAACTAAGTCAGAGGTCTCTCTCAGGTCACACAACCCGTTCTTAGGAGGATGTGGCAGCTGGGTGTGGTGGCACTCATCCTTAATTCCAGCACTCCTGAGGCAGAGACTGGAGCATCTTATCTTAGTGAATTCAAGGGCAGCCTGGTCTACAGAGTGAGTTGTAGGACAGCCAGGGCTGTTACACAGAGAAACCCTGTCTCAAAAAAAGAAAAAGAAGAAGAAAGGAAGGAAAGAAAGAAGTAAGGGAAGATGGAAGGAAGGGAGGCAGGAAAGGAAGGAGGAGAGAGGGAGGAAGGGAGGGAGGAGGGAGGGGGGAGGGAGGAAAGAAAAAATAAAGGGAGGAAGGAAAGAAGGATGTTGCTACATGGCATCCATACTGGAGAGTACCTCTGGAGAAAAGGGAAGCCACATTTCTCATTGTTACAGCCTGGTGAGGATCAACTTACTCCAAGTACAAAGGAAACTGAGGCTCAGAGATTAGAGTCTTCTTTAAAGGTCTCAGGCCTTTCTCCCAAAGAAAATACAGCCAGAGATTTGCTATAAGGATGACATCAAGAACTGGCTTCACCCTCCCTGTCTCTTCTGTTTAGGTAAACGGTACTGCTTCGGAGAAGGACTGGCTAGAATGGAGCTTTTTCTCTTCTTCACAAACATCCTGCAGAATTTCTGCTTCAGATCCCCACAGGCACCCCAGGATATTGATGTGTCCCCTAGATTTGTGGGCTTTGCCACAATCCCACGAAACTACACCATGAGTTTCTTGTCCCGTTGAGCCAGCACTGGATGAGGGTAAAGGGAAGGATGGAGATCTGGCTAGTGGGGGGTTTGGATTTAGAGGGGATCAGAGGGACATGAGAGAGGAAGGACATGAGTTTCTGAAGACAGACTATCATTTCAAAGGTGGAACAGGAGAAAGGGGAAATTTATACTCTGTTGTAAACAGTAATGATAATAACACCAATAATAATAGTAGATATTACATATGTAAGTATTCTTTGTCAAGTTTATTCTAAAGAGTTTTGTGATATCAACACTCACAAATGCATGGGAAAGGAAGAGAATCCGTGTCCATTTTCTACTGTGGCACCTTCTTGACCTTTATTATCTTTCCTTAGTCTAAGTTTACTGAAGTCTCACTGACTCCAAGAGCTCAGTAATACTTGAATGAATATCTGTGTGCACTGGCCTTGGGCAGATTTTCAATTATCACCACACATCAAATAAAGCAACAAGAGCTCTGTCTATTGCCACATCATCCTGCCCAGAGGTGTGTCCAGAGCTTCGTGTGAGCTGCCAGCTTTACTTCACCATCAACCCACCCACACTCTGATCTGCTTTTGTAAAACTGATTACCAGGGCATCATCATCCAAGGCTTGTTGGTTAAACTTAATGTGTTTGACTCAGAATCCATCTGGAGAACTGGAATCAGGCCTATTAGTGAGGTCCTTGGTGGAGAAAGACATTTTCAGAGATGGTCAGGAAATCGTAGGGTCAGCACACTGACATGAGTGTGTGCTGATTCATGAATGTGTGTGTAAGTGCACATGGCAGGATTTCCTTAGAATGCACACGACCACATCTTCTGCCATGAGTTAGTTTCCAAAGGCCGAGGTTTGCTTACCAATCTGGGACCAGAGCCAGTCAAGAGTTTTAGAAGCATGTGCTCCAGCGTCACTGGTATAAATCTGATGAGTGGACAGCTGAGCAGTGCACAATCGCGATGTCGGTGGATACATCAGCTGGGCCTCTTTTCTTATTTTTAGGGTGTCAGTATCAGGCATACCCAGGAGGGAGCAAGGGTATCAGGGCATTGAGATGGCATCTTTGGGAACTGCATTGCATGCCCTGCCTGGTGGCAAACTCCAATCCTACATGCTGCAGATGGTCCTGGAGGACTGATGGAGAGAGGAAGGGAGTAGGGGAAGATGGTTCAGTTGGAAAAGTGCTTGTCAAGCAATCATGAGGACCTGAGTTTGGATCCTGAGCACCCATCAAAAGTCAGGCCTGGTGGCACATGCTTGTCACCCTAATGCTGGGAGGGGTTTGAAGGCAGCCCAGTCCAATCAGATCATGAATTCTTAGTTAAATTAGAGGTCTTGTCTCAAAAAACAAAGTAGAGAGAGACTGGAGAAGACAAGCAGTGTTGTCCTCTGAGCTCTACAAGTATGTACACACACACACACACACACACACACACACAGAGAGAGAGAGAGAGAGAGAGGCCTGAATGCACATATAAAAATGTATACACACACACACATACACACACACACACACACACACACACACACACACGCTCAAAAGGGAGAGAGGGGTTAGTTCAATCTTAGCAATGAGAAACACTTTCAGGTGAAGAGACAGTGGCTAGCAAGCCTTTGTCTGAAAGGGAGAGAGGAAAAATCTAATAAACCCTGTAATGTTGGAAAAAAATGTTAGAACTCATGAAGTCATGACCCAGTTTACAGAGACAAGGTATACTGTGTCCAACCATGTTCTGCTCAGTAGCAGAGAGTGCACATCCTGCTGAAGCATGCCTGGAACATCCTTTGTGATAAGCCATTTGTTAGGGTACAGAATCTTCAATCAGTTTGTAAATATTAGGGTAACCAGAGTAGCTCTGATGAACAAGGTGAAATGTAGCCAGAAATCAATAGCAAAGTTAAACCACAAAATCCATAAGGATAGGGAAATTAAGAAATATGCTTGTTAATTTTTCTTTCACTGAAAATTGGAAATTAGACATATTTGAGGCTGGAGACAGCTTAGTGACTGTAAGCAGAGGCTGCTCTTGCAGAGAACTTGAATTGGGTTCCCAGCACCCATGTCCAGAAGCTCAAAGCCACCTGTATCTATAGCTCCTTGGGATCCAACATCCTCTTCTAGATAACATGGGCACTGGAGGTTTACACACATTCACACACAGAGATACACACAAATACACATGATTTAAAAATAAGCCCTTTAAAAATATATGCATTAATGGAGTACAATTGATATTTTGATAAATGTATCAATTATACAATGGCTAAGTCACACTAACAAAAACAATGCAGATTTACATAAGAGTGGTTCAAAGAAATATCAAATGGTAAATCATAAAACACTTAAATAACAGAACAAATATAAGTATTGACAAACTTACAGAATGAGCCATATCAGAAGGCATAGGTAAAATCATGGAATGGCTTTTAAAGAAAGCTCAGATTCATAAATATTCTTTATAAAATTTCCCATGGGTCAGAAACATTAATCTCAATGGGATTTTTTTCTATTTTTAATTTTAAAAATCATTCCCTTTATTTTTGAAATTATAATATTCTAACATCATTTTCACATTCCCTGTCCTCCCTCCAAACCCTCACAGGCACAACACCAAAGAAGCCATAGTCCAAAACTATAAAGAGGAGATGAAACACTTAACAAGGCAGGGAAACAAAAGAAGCAAGGAGGTGACTCATCAAACAAAAAGAAATCTCCCCTCCAACCTGGGTACCCAGCAGGGGGTGAAAGGAGCTCAAATACCCTAGAGACTGAAGGCACCCAGCTGAGCACAGACTGATGGTCATAACTTCAGGAGGGAACTATAGTGAAGATATAATAGAGGGACCACCACAGCATGGGCCTGAGAATGAGGAAGAAGAAACCACGTATGAGCAAGGCTGTTTTTCTAGGTACTTCATCCTTTCATGTAGTGACCATTAACTGTTCACATATCTTATCAGGTCCCTGGCTTATCACATCAGTAGTTACAGAGAAAATGCTGAAGGAGGGAGGTCCTGGGTTCATTATAGCATAGTTTTTGATACTCAGTTAGGTGTGTTGTCTTGTAGCCCTCCCTGTTTTCAGGCAAATATTTCAATACTGGGTAAAGAAAGAGTGATTAAGAATAGTTGTCCCAGAAAGCTTGGGTTCTGGCTGTATGTCATAACCTTCTTCTTTCTCAAACGTTTGAGCTGTGCCATTTCCTCATGTCACACACACACATACACACATACATACACATCAAATTAGAAACATCCATCAGGAACAAGATAAGAGGTATTACAGTGAAGGGGGAGGAAGGATCAGAGGAACCAGAGGGGTCAGAAACAACCAGAGAACATGGCCCACAGAAATAATTGACAAGGACTCATGGGGGTTCATAGAGATCAGGGAGCCTATAGGGCTCTCACCTAGGATCACTGAATATACATTATGATTGAGTAGCTTGGTGTTCTTGTGGAACTCAGAACAGTGGGAATGGGGGCAGTTGCTGACTGTTTGCCTACATATGTGACCCTTCTCCTACTGGGTTACCTCATCCAGCCTTGACATGATGTAATGTGTCTGGTCTTAATGTAGCGTATTATGCTGGTTTTGGTTAATATCCCTGAGAGGTCTGGGACAGGGCATAGATCTGAAGGAAAGGGGAGAAAGTGGGGAGGTTGGAGAGGAGAGAATGGTAAATTCAGTTAGGGTGAAATATATGAAAGAATAAAAATGATTAGATTAAAAGGCTCGATGTAACCAACACACAAATCTTGCTAACTTCCCTAAGGGTATGAGCAGTAATTTATGGAAAATCTGTAAGTTAGAAACCTTGGATAGTTGGGCTCTTTCTGCAATATTAGTGGTTACTGTTATTATTTTTGAAGCCCTACAGGTCCTTCTGATGGCTCTGTTCCTGAGGTACAATGTCCAGTTCAGGCAAAAGTCCTACTGAAACATCGCTCTAGTCTCCCACCCCTCCCGGGGCTCCATGTGAACTTTAGAGGTTCTCTGTTTCCCAGTGCCCATCCTGGACTCTCTTCCAGGCTCTTAGGAGGAAAGAGACAAAGTGGGAAAAGCAAATCAGGTCAACAACTTGATCTTATGGGCGGTCTTGGGATCTATTCCAGAGTCTTGGAATTAGCAGTTAAATAGTTTTGATTTCTCTGGAAAAGTCCTGCTGCCTTGCTTATTCAAATTTATTGTGTGTTTGTGTTGCAATCCACACATTTACTAGTTTATATTTGTCTTCTGGTTCCATTTGGGGATATTTTTACAGAAAAACTACTCTAAAAACTCAGTTTCCTGAACAGGCATAACAGTAGCAGCATCAAGAGTCATGCAATGTTACAAGGAGCAGGTCCCTTGTTTGTCCTGGCCGCCTGGCTAGCTTACACAAGAAATAACTACACAGAAACTATATTAATTAAAACATTGCTTGGCCATTAGCTTTAACTTCTTATTGGCTAACTCTTTCATATTAGTTTAACCTATCTCCATTAATCTGTGTATCGCCACATAGCAGTGGCTTTCTAGAGATTCTAACTGGCATCCATCTCTGGTGGAGGATCCATGGCTTCTCTGTGACTCTGCTCTTTTTCCTCCCAGCATTAAGTTCTATTTTCCCATCTACCTAAGTTCTGCCCTATCAAAATCCCAAGCCAGCTTCCTCATTCGTTAACCAATGAAAGCAACACACAAAGAGAAGAAATCCTACACCAATGCAAGAGCTGGGCAGTGGGGGTGCATGCCTTTAATTCTCACACTCAGAGGCAGAGGCAGATGAATCCCTGTAAGTTTGAGACCATTGTGGTCTACAAAGTGATCTCCAAGAGAGCCAAGACTACACAGAGAAACCCTATTTTGAAAAACAAACAAACAAAACAAAGTCTTGCAAGATTCATTACAGCTATGAACAAATCATCAATGAGCACAAGACTGAAAAAGGAAAAACTATCATAAAATGTGCTGTGCCACTACAAATATTCAGGGAAAGCCAGGGAATCCTAACTCATTGAAATGAAGGAAGCAGGGAAAACAGAGGCATAGAAAGCAATGTTAAATAAATAAAAGCAAAGAGAGTGGGGAAGAACATCATGAAGAGGAAGAAAATAGATCAAAAAATTAGAAACCAGTAAAAAAGAAACAAAAAAACCAAAAGATTTCCCAATTATAAAAAAGTCAAAAATAAATCTAGATTAAAAAACTTTAAAAGGAATAAAAGTAACATATGAGTATTTCTTTGGTCTGGAGAGACAGCTCAGTGATTAAGAGTACTTGCTGCTCTTGTACAGGACCTGAATTTGATTCGCAGCACCCACATGATGGAACTCCAATTCCAGGGAATCTAACACCCCCTTATAACCTCAGTGCACACCAGATACACATGTGGTGGGCAGATATACGTGCAGGCGAAACAACCATACACATAAAAAATAAGATACTTTTTAAAAGCATGATTTTTAAACTAAGATAAAGTCAAGTTTCTAGTTAGTAATAAAATAAGTATATTTCTAAAAGTATTTTAAAAGTACAATCTTTTTTATTATTTTATTATTATTATTATTATTAAAAATTTCTGCCTCCTCCCCACCTCCCATTTCCCACCTCCTCACTCCACTCTCCTCCCCCTCCCTCTCCAGTCCAAGGAGCAGTCTGGGTTCTCTGCCCTGCGGGAAGTCCAAGGTCCTCCCCCATCCGTCCAGGTCTAGGAAGGTGCACATCTAAACAGACTAGGCTCCCCCAAAGCCAGTACATGCGGTAGGATCAAAACTCAGTGCCATTGTTCTTGGCTTCTCAGTCAGCCCTCATTGTCCGCCACGTTCAGAGAGTCCCGTTTGATCCCATGCTTTTTCAGTCCCAATATAGCTGGCCTTGGTGAGCTCCCATTAGACCAGTCCCACAGTCTCAGTGGATGGGCGCACTCCTCGCGGTCCTGACTTCCTTGCTCATGTTCTCCCTCCTTCAGCTCCTCATTTGGTCCTTGGGAGCTCAGTCCTGAGCTCCAATGTGGGTCTCTGTCTCTATCTCCATCCATCGCCAGATGAAGGTTCTATGGTGATATGTAAGATATTCATCAATATGGCTATAGGAAAGGGCCATTTCAGGCTCCCTCTTCTCAGCTGCCCAAGGAACTAGCTGGGGACATCTCCATGGATACCTGGGGAACCCCTCTAGAGTGAAGTCTCCAGGATCCAGCAATACCACTCTTGGGAATATACCCAAGAGATGCCCTATCATACTACAAAAGCATTTGTTCAACTATGTTCATACCAGCATTATTTGTAATATCCAGAACCTTGAAACAACCTAGATGCCCTTCAAAGGAAGAATGGATAAAGAAAGTGTGGAATATATACACATTAGAGTACTACTCAGCGGTAAAAAAACAATGACATCTTAAACTTTGTATGCAAATGGATGGAAATAGAAAACAATATTCTGAGTGAGGTAACCCAGACCCAAAAAGATGAATTTGGTATTTACTCACTCATAAGTGGATTCTAGCCATAAATAAAGGACATTGAGCCTATAATTCCTGATCCTAGAGAAGTTAAATAAGAAGGTGTACCCAAAGAAAAACATATAGTTATTCTCCTGGATATTGGAAGTAGACTAGATTGCCAGGCAAAATTTGGGATCTTTGAGCTGGAGGTGGGGTGGAGGTAAGGGGTGATGGGGAGATGTGGAGAGAAAAGTGAGGAGGGGAGGGTGGGGAGACCCTGGTGAAATTGGATGGTTGGGATGGAGGAAGGGTGGATAGGGGTGCAGGGAAGAAAAATTACAATCTTAAGGGCTAAAAAATAAAGAAGTTGAGGTGTTTAAGCAACTCCATTCTGGGCCCTTGAAAGTCTGATTCTACCAGTCAAGTACATGGTCGGGGAGGGACAGCCAAACCTTTGGATCCTTTTCAGTTGTTCTCCTATACCCCTTATCCCCACCCCTCATCCTCTACCTCCCTTCCCTTAGCCTACAATGACCTTAGCTTAGTAGTTTGCTTTCTTGAATAGCAGCGGCCCCTGGTGACCAGTTCTAGTCTTGCAGTCTGTGAGCAGGGCAAGCTCCCTTCCTCCTGAGACAGCTAACTCCTGGTGACTGTGGAAGTAGGTGTTAAGTGCACTGGGAGCTTGGAAAGCAATCCCAGCTCTGAGACTGGTCATGCTGGAGGACCTGCTGTTCTACTTTCAAGACCTCCTAAGTAGTAGTCACCCTGCTGGAGGGATGCTACTTAGTGGGTATAAAGCACACCCCTGGAACTTCAGAGTTCCCAGGCCCTCTAGCATTCTCAAATGACACATACATAGCTCCAGAGGTCAGTCCATAATCTGGCCTCAGGCTCTCAAACTTAAGGAATTTTTTCGGTTGATAAAATGTTTTCCTAGCTACAGAGGGTGGGAAGCACCAGTCCCCATGTACTTCCCTGCCTGAGCCGGGCCTCCTGCTAACTGCACCCTTCAACCTGTTGGTCTCTACCCCTACTGCCTTCCACAGCTGCCTTCTTTGGTCTCCTTTCACCAGGGGCTATGGAAGGTGAACTAAGGCTCCATGATGGTGGCTGTTCCTTTATCTCAAGTCCCCAAGGTAAGTCAGTCTCTCTCTCTCTCTCTCTCTCTCTCTCTCTCTCTCTCTCTCTCTCTCTCTCTCTCTCTCTCTGTGTTTGTGTGTGTGTGTGTGTGTGTGTGTATGTGTGTGTGTGTGTGTGTGTGCATGTGTGACATTGTCCTCTCTTAAACATTGCAGATACCTCCATAGAAAGGTGACAAGGAAGGAAGGAAAGAAGGTAAGAAGGAAGGAAAAAAGGAAGGGACTAGGAAGAAAGAAAGGAACCTAACCAATAAACTAACTTCAGATGTTAAATCTCAACACAGAAAGAAAAACATGAAAACACAAGCCCTCAAAACATTGTTTTGTTTTCTCCAAAAATTACCAATCCTGTCATAATGATCTATAATAATATTGACTTAGAAGACATGAATGTACTCCAAGAGAACAACAAGAAACTGACATAAAGATTCCATTGCATGTTATGGAAACAGAACTCCATCAAAGTCACTGAAGAAGGAAACTGACATAATGTTTGAAATGAAAACTCAGCCAGTTCAGTGGAAAGTCTTCACAGGTGGGCAGATAGGGTGAAGGGCTAGATGTCAAAGCTTAGAGACAATGTGCAGAAATTGGATCATACTATTGAGGTAAGCAAAACTTCAGAGAAGGTGGGAATGAAACCTGGAAAGCTTTGGTACATCAAGGAAAGAAATCTAGAAATTGTTGCCATGCAAGAAGAATTTCATGCTACAGGCAAAGGAGGTATGAGTAACAAAATCATAGAAGAAAATCTTCACATCTGGAGGCAGTCACAACCATTGAGTAACAAAATCATAGAAGGAAACCTTCACATCTGGATATGGTCACACCCATTGAGCTACAAGAGGCAGACAGAACACCAGATTGACAGGGCCTTCATATCATATACTCAAAAACAGAGACACCTACAAGAGAGAACATGGATGCTGCAGAAGAGAAGGGCCACATCTTCCATGGAAGCAGGCTGATCAGGATAACATTATTCAATAGAAAACTGTAAGGCCAAAAGACCTGGGAAAGATTTATTCCAAGTTCTGAAAGGTTATATCTGCCACCCACTATGACACTCAATAAACTATCTATCATATTGAAGAACAATAAAAACAGACTACAAGGATTTATGGCCACTAAAGTAACTCTACAGAAGATAATAGAAGGAAAACTTTGAATTGAAGAGAAGATTAAACACACCCCAGAGACCACTGAAAGGAAAGTAAACAATATCATGATTGTTAATAAAAAGATTCTAGGAAAATGACCTGGACTAGCAGATCATTCTTTGATGACAGGATCCTAAGAGGAAGGGTCAGGAGATGAGAAGATAAAGAAGATATTTTTTTTTAAAAAAAAGTTGGGGTCAGGAGATCTTGCTCAAAGATTGTCTTGTGCCAGAGAAGCATTCAAATAAGTACAGAATCTTATATACAGTCTTTCCTGACAAGAAAAATATGATAGAGTAGAAAAAAGCTGTTATACAATGAGACAGAGTCATTGGGAAGCTAATCAAGCACTGTTACACAGGGAACACAGATGACCTCAAGAACATCAGAGAGAGAGCACCTTGGGACTCTGACAACAGTAACCAATGTGTTTTTTGATGACAGTACCCAACTTTCACTTATATATGTTTATAATTTCAACATCTGTTTTCTTGGTCCCTATGGAGTGGTTCTGATTAGGTCGGGTTTGAAGTCTTTATGTCAGCTATTAGAATAGCCTTGCCTGCTTATTTCCTAGTTCCAATTCCTTGGAGTACTTTCTTCCAGCCTGTCAATCTAAGGTGCCCTTTGTTTTTTACAGATCTGTGTTTCTTATAAGCAGCATTATTATAGGACTTTTTTCATAATTCATTCTTCTTGTTGGTTACTTTTGATTGTAGAACTGAGACCATTACATTGAGAGCTGTTATTGAAATTTGTATATTAATTCTTATCATTTTACTGCTTTTGTATTGTCCTTTGTTGAGGGCGAGGTCAACCTGAAGCTTCCCTTAATGTATGGAGAATAAACACAATTCTTTTTCTAAACCAAG
Source organism: Arvicola amphibius (assembly GCF_903992535.2). NCBI lineage: Eukaryota > Metazoa > Chordata > Mammalia > Rodentia > Cricetidae > Arvicola > Arvicola amphibius. The sequence goes on along the minus strand of NC_052054.1, from coordinate 72,033,956 downwards.
AACACGCTTGGCAGAGCCAGTGATGGCCCCAGTGCCAGGTCCTCACAGGGAACAGTGGCTTTGGATACTTATAGTCAAACTTTTCACTGTAGATGGATTATTTTGTGGGGGGAGAGGGATGCCAACTCACAGATAATGACATGGAGACTTATTAATTATGAAAGTGTAGCCTTAGCTTAGATTTATTCCTAACTAGTTCTTATAAGTTAAATTAACCCACATTTTTTAAATCTGTGTTTCATCATGTGATTTGATACCTCAACACTCCATATAGCCCATTCTGCTTCCTCCTCATTTGCTGGCCACTCCACTTTTCTTCTTCCCAGAGATTCTTCTCTGCCTGTAAGTCCTACCTCTCTACCCTGCCTAGCTATTGGCCATTTGGCATTTTATTACAACAACCACAGCAATATATCTTCACAGGGTATACAAATACTGCACAGCACATAGCCACAGATATGAACCCCAACACAGTAATCACCCCAATCCTAGTAGCATAAAGAATCTGCAGAAAAGAATTACATACATCATAATTAAACAGCATCATAGACTTCAGAGAACATTCTACTGAAACACTACAGATTATATATTTATCTTATCAGCTCATAGAACATTCTTTAAAATGAAATCTTGACACAGAAATCAAGTCCCAACAAATATAGGAGAGTGGGATGATACAACTATCTGACCACAATAAAATAAAGACATCAATCAACAATGAAAGGATCTATAGAAAATACAAAAATCCAATGAAGTTTAACAATACAGCACTGAATAATGGGATGGACATGTGGGAATCTATTGAAGGAATCAAAAAGGAAAATTTTAATTCTTAGTATTAAGTGAAATGAAAAGAGAACATATCAGAACCTATGGGTCATGAATGATAAATTAAAAGCTAAGAGGGAATTTACAGCTCTAAATGTCTGCATTTAAATAATCCAATTTTCTGGCAATAGAGGTGGCTCATAGGATAGAGAAGACCCATGCTGGGTGGCTCACAAATACATGTCACTCCAGCACCATGAAATCCAACATCTTCTTCTAGTTTTGCTGACACCTGCACACACAATGTATACACAAACAGAAATCATGCACACACACACACACACACACACACACACACACACAAATAATCTTTTAAAAATATCAGGTGCCATGGCAATTTTACTCCACTGGAAGCCATCATCTTCCTTTTCTTGCTGAGGACCTGCATTGAGCCTGCTCACTCCTCAGGTTGCCCTCAACAACCAGGAGATGAAATCAGCATCAATGACCATCAGTTGAAAAATGGATGATGAATATTAGAACATTTATACAATGCAATTCTATTAGCACTGAAAGAAAAAGTGAAGCTGTGGGATTTGCAGGAAAATAAATGAAACTAGAAAATAATACACTGAGTGAGGTAACACAGGCTCAGGATGATAAACACTGTGTGGTCTCTCCAATATATGAGTCCCAGATTTGAAGCTTTTTTTTTTTTTTTTTTTTGGTTTTTCGAGACAGGGTTTCTCTGTGGCTTTGGAGCCTGTCCTGGAACTAGCTCTTGTAGACCAGGCTGGTCTCGAACTCACAGAGATCCGCCTGCCTCTGCCTCCCGAGTGCTGGGATTAAAGGCGTGTGCGCCACCACCGCCCGGCTCAGATTTGAAGCTTTGAATTTCTGTATTTATGTTGGCTGTATCTGATCAAGTACAAAAGAAATCATGAAAGGAGGTCATTTCCTAGTGAGGACAATACATGGATATAGAAATAGATGAAATATGGAAGGAGACTGCAGAAATACCAGGCATAGAAGGAGCAGGTGAATTGGGGAAAGACATTTGGGGAGGGACAACCAAAACTAGGAATGTATGGGAAAGCCACTTAGGAACCTGCTACTTTGGCTCAGCGGTTAAGAGCATTGCGTGCTCTTCCAAAGGACCTGAGTTCGATTCCCAGCAACCACATGGTAGCTCACAACCATCTGTAATGAGGTCTGGTGCCCTCTTCTAGCCTGCAGGCATATACTCAGACAGAATATTATATACATAATAAATAAATATAAAAATGTATTTTAAAAGGAAGTTAAATGAAGCTGCCTTTCACTTGTAAGCAACATTGTTCCCAGAGTTTGTTTTTATTTTTTTAACTAAAATTCAGCACCTGTGAGTTGTTGGCCAATAAGTTCCCTGTGACTCCCTATTGTTCTTGGCTCCCTGATAACCATACAGAGGCTTAATATTAATTATCAAAGCTTAGTCAATAGCTTAGGTTTGTTACTAACTAGCTCTTACAACTTAAATTAAGCCATATTCTTACATAAATTCCACAATGTGAGTCAAGTTTTGTTACCTCATTTTATACATGTCCTGTGTCCTCTCTAACTGGCTTTTGATCCCAGAGACTCTGCCCTTCTTCTTCCCAGCATCCTCTTAGCCTGACTCTCCTGACCAATCTCTTTCTGACCATCTATAGGCCAGTCATCTCTTTATTAACCAATTATAGTAACACATATTTACAGTATACAAAGATTTCTCCACAGTAGCTGTCCATTGACACTAGACACTAATACCCTGTAACTGAAAACAGCACACTTGGGTTGCAAGTGTTGAAGAAATCAACCTCAAATTCTCCAGGAAACTATCTTATGTCTATCTTTCATAATGCCAGAAAGAGCTATACCCAGGGGAAAAGTCATTAACGGTCTCATCCAGTTCTGACCCCTATGTGCTACAACTCCAGCTTGCCAGGCAAAGTGTGCCATTTGTTCTTTTGATAACCAATTTCTTGAGTTATTTCTATATTTTGGAGATCAGAACTTTAGTTAGTGAGGATCTTTTCCCATTCTGTAGGCTGTCATTTTGTCTTGTTGACCATGTCCTTTGCTTTACAGAAGCTTTTCAGTTTCAGGAGGTCCCATTTATTAATTGTTTCTCTTAGCATCTGTGCTACTGGGGTTATATTTAGGAAGTGGTCTCCTGTGTCAATGCATTCAAGTGTACTTCCTACTTTCTCTTCTACAAGGTTCAGTGTGGCTGGATTTATATTGAGGTCTTTGATACACTTGGACTTGAATTTTGTGCATGGTGATAGGTATGGATCAATTTTCATTCTTCTATATATTGATATCCAGCTATTCCAGCACCATTTGTTAAATATGCTTTCTTTTTTCATTTGATATTTTTTGCTTCTTCATCAAAAATCAGGTGTTTGAAGGTGTGTGGATTAATATCCAGGTCTTTGATTTGGTTCCAAAGATGGCGAAAATAAAAAATACTGATGACAACATATGCTGGAGAGGTTCTGGGGTAAAGGAAACACTCCTGCATTGCTGGTGGGAATGTAAGCTGGTACAGCCCCTTTGGATGTCACTGTGGTAATTTCTCATAAAATTAGGAAACAACCTTCCTAAAAACCCAATAATACCACTTTTGGGTTATATATCCAAAGGATGCTCAATCATGACATAAGGACATGTGCTCAACTATGTTCATAGTAGCATTGTTTGTCATAGCTGGAACCTGGAAACAACCTAAATGCCTCTCGACCAAAGAGTGGATAAGAAAAATGTGGTGCATTTACACATTGTAGTACTACACAACAGAAAAAATAATGACATCTTGAATTTTGCAGGCAAACAGATAGAGCTAGAAAACATTTTGAGTGAGGTAACCCAGACACAGAAAGGCAATTATCAAATGTACTCACTCATAAGTGGTTTTTAAATATAAAGCAAAGAAAACTAGCCCACAAATGGCAATCCCAGAGAACCTAGACAACAATGAGGACCCTAAGAGAGACATACATAGATCTGATCTACACGGGAAGTAGAAAAGCCAAGATCACCTGAGTAAATTGGGAGCATGGGGACCTTGGAAGAGGATTAAAGGGGAGGGGAGAGGCAAGGAGGGGAGTAGAGAAAAATTTAGAGCTCAATAAAAATCAATTAAAAAACCACTAGGTATTGCCCCAAAAGTGAAAAGAAAAAAGTGTGGGAACTATTTTATACATGCTCTCTTTCTCAGTTCCCTTGGTCCTGGTCCCAGTCATGAATAGTTGTGTTACTTTGGTGAATATAGTTACTTTGTGGGTGTATACTAACAGCTTTGAATCTTCTATATAAATTGAGAGAAAATTATATAAAATGGTGTGCATAATTCTGAGTGAAGGACCTGGTGCATCATATGTTTAAATGGGTTACTAACCATTGCTATTTTTTGAGTAGCAAGTAATGGGGGCAGCTTTACAGAGATGAGGCAAAGGCTACATGTTCCTGCTGATACTGTGTCTTGATGCCATATCTTCTGCCCTGCTTCTTTATCCTCCAGGAGGCCCCCTGGACCCCACCTTCTTCTTTCAGTGCATCACTGGTGTGGGAGAATTGTCTATATTCTGTCAATTATGTTTTAAATAAACTCTGATTCACCAGTAATCAGACAAGAAGTATAGGCAGGACGACCAGGCAGGAAATAGAGGTGGATCAATGAGAACAGGAGTATTCTGTGAAGACAGAAGCTCTTCCCACAGTCCTGTCCAGACACCAAAGAAGCAGGATGTGACCTGCCCCACTGAAAAAGGTACTGAGCCATGTGGTTAACATAGATAAGGATAATGGGTTAATATACGTTATAAGAGTTAATAAGAAGCTTGAGCTAAGGGGTCAATCAGTTTATATCTAATGTAGACTCTCTGTGTGATTTTCTTTGGGTCTAATCAGCTGTGGGACCTGGTGGGAGAACAGAAAACAGGCAGGACAGAAAACCCCAACAAGCCGGCCCTCATGTTACACATCACAGACATTATCTGCTCTATTGTCTTTTTAAGAGCACTTTGACTACAAGGACCAACAGTTCTTGCACCTGCTGGACTTATTTTATCAGACCTTCTCACCCATCAGCTCATTCTCCTTCTAGGTCAGTGGGTGAAAAAAGAGGACCATCCAAGGCAGAGTAAAAATGAGGCTGCTCTGTGGGTGGAGAATGGAGTGTCTTAGGGCCAGGAGAAATTCAGAGATATCTTGTACAGGAAAGGAGCCTGAGGACTTGGGAGATGGAGGTATGGAGAGAGAGATGGAAAAAGGGAGGAAGGAGGGAAGGAGGGAGGGAATAAAGGAGGGAAAGTAGGAGGGAGTGAGAAAAGATAGTTAATGGAGGGGAAAGACCCAACTGAGGAAATACATAGTCATCCATACATGAGAAAATGATTACATGCAGACTGACTGTAGCTAAAAGGGTAGAAAACTTACTCATATTTGAATCTCTGGGTTCATCCCCAGCATAAACTAAGCCAGGTATGTAATCCCAGTACATGGGAGATCAGAGTTCATGACCATCTTAGGATAAGTATTAACTTTGAGGACAATCTGAAAGACATGAGACCCTATTGAGTAAATAAAACCACAAACAAAACCAAAATGGTGGCTTAATAAAGAGAAATATAGAATACAAGACAAGGACTGTAGAAAGATTCTGAAACACAGACTAATAGCATGCTATATTTGTGCATGAGAGAGGGGGGGAAGTGAAGGAACAGAGGAGATGACCAAAGGTTTGGGAGAGGACAAATGAAAGGAAGGGGAGAGGGTGAAAGGAGAGGAGGTGAATCCTCATGAAATGTGATGAAATATGGGTACCTAGGAACGCAGTCTGCTTTTGAACCTGATAGCTCCCAGCGACCCCTTGGGTCCTCCTTTCTTACATGTGTCTGAACTCTTCTGTGGCTTCTTGAACTACTTTCCTGGTACTCACATACAAGTCTTCAAAAACCTGCATGAAATCCTTGAGTACACTGGCCACAGTGTGGAGAAGCATCAGTCAACCTTGGATCCAAACAATCCAAGAGACGTCTCGATATCTATCTTCTACACATGGAGAAGGTAAGTCCTCCATGAATGAGAGATGGGATGGGTGAGACTGAAGGCTGAGGATGTTAGCAGTGGAAAAGAGTTGGGCTTCAGAGGATGGGGAGGACAGACATGAAATGGAGTAGAGGAAATGTAGATGAATCAAGAAAATGAAGAATAGATAAAAAAGAGAAGAAAATGAAATAGGAAGGAAAAATGTTGGTGAAAAAATACAGAGCCAAGGACAAAAGGCAGAAAAAAAATCTCAGAGGAAGAAACAGCTTGGGAGACAACACATAATAAACTACCAAGAGTAAAGTAAAGAGAGAAGACAGAAAAAAACGGAGACCAAGAAACATTGTCAAGGAGTGAGAAGTATCTTGTAGTCCATGTAGTATGAGACAGAAAGACAGTTCCCAGGATGTGTGTGCCTCTCCCTGAAATGCTCCTGCCACCCCTGACCCTCCCTTCTCTCTCCCATCTGAAACTAGACGTCTATCACCAGAAGCTGTTTCTCTTCCTTTCTGGCACCAAGACCAGAAGTACCATGCTCCTCTATGGCTTCCTGTTCATTCTCAAACACCCCCATGTTTCAGGTACACCACAGGCAGCCAGGTGGGGGATTTTCTAGCTCCCTTTTGGCTTTGGAACTTTGTGTGAATGAGAGAGACATGGGTTGTGCATGAATGAACAGCCATCTGACCTATTTTCCATTTTTTCTCCTATCATTTAAAGTTTTTTGTTCAATCCAACCTCCCGTTCCTCCTTCCTTCCTTTCTTCCTCCTAACTTCTTTACATAAATCTGTTCATAAAGTTTACTATCTATGCACTTCTTCATCATCTACTTACTTTGTTTGTTCACTTACCTAATTGTTCACCCACTAACCTGTCATCCTATCCCTTCATTCATTTTCGCATCCATCTAAGCTTCTATCTATCCAAACACCTGTTTTTCAACCATTCTAACTACACACCTATAAACAATTATTCACATAGACGCACACAGAGCGACACACAAACACATCCCTCACTCAACCATATTTTAATCCATTTTCCAATTGATTCTTTAGTACACAACCAGCCAGTTCATTAATTTACATTAATTAATCAATTTAGTTTTTTTCTTGGATCAGTAGAAATAAATAAATTACTTTTCATTGATTTATTCATATACTTATCTCTATTCTTCTATTTACAGGTTTCATTCCTTAATTCTTTGAATTCATATTTTATTTGTCTATCACTTACTCCATCAATCCACTATTTGAATCATTTGTTGACTTACAAGTTGAATACATAGTACAGTGTTTAGTCTGTAAATTTCATTAACTCATGAATCACTTCATTTGTTAATTGGTTTATCCATTGATTTCACATATTTATTTTTCACATTTCTATTGACAATTCATTTGCTAGTGTACTTATTTCTCTGTTATACTTTTGAGGAAAAAGCCTTGAGTTCTTAATATGAAATTCGATGTAAAATTGTGGCATATGTGTGAGTGGGAGCCTGTGTGTGTTGTGTGTCTATGTGTATATGTATGTGCTCACATGCTTGTGCATGTGTATGTGTATATTTTATAGAGAGACGATTCATTACCTTGCAAAGGTAAGCATGTTTGCTGCTTTTCTCACTCACACTTTCACACCAATATGATTGCATTGAAGTCTCCCTATGCAGGAGCCTTTTGCTGTATGTTTTCTCTTTCTTTTGTTAAAACCCCACTGAAATGAGCTTGAAGTTCATGGCAGAGAGGTTTAATACAGTTTTAAGCATGGGCACAGAGACACAGTCACTTGAGAACAGGATCTCAAGCACTGAATATTTCAGGAGAATCTTCATGCTCCATTCTTACCAGGGTGGTTGTCTCATAGAATAAAATATCATTATTACAAAGTCAGCAAAGTAGATCCACTGTTTCCCTTTTCTTTTTCTTCTTCTTCTTCTTTTTTTGGGGGCTGGGTGGGTGGTTGAGACAAGGTTTCACTGTAGTTTTGGTGCCTGTCCTAGAACTAACTCTTGTATACCAGGCTGGCCTCAAACTTACAGAGTTCTACCTGCCCCTGCCTCCCATGTGCTAGGATTAAAAGCATGTGCTCCACCTCCTGGCATGTTCTCTTTTTATAAGCAGAGGAAGTCCAAAAAGAATGATCAGGTGATTGACTCATATTGACTCCTCAAGCTTGACAACTGTATCAAATGCCTTATACTGAGGCCATTATCTATGAGGTTCAGAGATTTTCAGATCTTTTCCCAATTGATGTGGCACACAGAGTCACCCAAGACACTTTTTTTCTGAGGGTACCTCATCCCCAAGGTGAGATCCACTATTATTCCACATCTCTATCCTAAAAGCCTCCAGCATTCTTCTCAAACCTAACACCAGCTTGCTTATTTGCCACCATTCCTTGTGGCTTGTTGATTAATTAAATGTCTGCTCATGTGAGTTGGGGTATGTTAATATATTTTATCTCATAATGTCTCCTAGAACACTGAAGTGGAACCCATCCTGAGTGCAGCTCTCCATGACTGAAAGTACTTTGAACACCCTGGCACCTTCAATCCTGTCCACTTCCTGGCTGCCTATGGGGCTCTGAAGAAAAATAAAGTATTCATGCCCTTCTTTATAGGTGAGATGGACCTGTGCTTCCTTTTTAGACAATAGAGGGCAGGCTCACCTTCCAGAGCACAGACAGAGCTAGGTCCATGTTTACTGAGTCTATTCCAGCTGCTTTGCTTGAACCATCTCATTCATTCTGCCTTTATTCTCACAAGTGGTCTCTTGAACTAAGGGAGCACTCCGGTCATGAACACTTTTAAGACATATTTAAAGGTATCTGAACCTGAGCAATTTATTTTTCTTAAAAAATAGAAGCAAGGAAAACATCTATGAAGTTGGCTATGCACTAGGTAGGTTCTTGATTGATGTCTGGGGAGGCACTGACTTTAGCTGTGAGCAAAGAGGAGATGGGAAATGTTTTGCTACACATACCCCTGCTTGCATACTCTTGTCAAATTGGAAGAGAGATCAAAATTACTCTCACTTATTTGAGCCAAGAAACCATTCATGATGGATAATATCCTGAACCAGAGAACATTCAGAGCTACTACACCCATTACTGTCAGCACATGTTTTCTATAGACAAGGGGAAGCTGGGCACAGACACATAGATTGATTAGTGTCAGCTCTGTTTTTGTCTTACTTGGCCTTGCTGGAGTAGTTGACATCCTGGGGTGAGTCAGTTGTTCTGAGTGACTGGAATTTGTTCTTCTTTAGATGAATCTAATCTCAAGTTAGTGTGTAGTTTGGTTGCCTGTTATGTTTGGTTAGTTTATTATATACAGCAGCTGCCTCCACACAGATCTAATTCAGTTTGATATACTATGTGGGATGTAAACACGGATAATGTTTCTTGTCTCTCGGAGAAATAGGCATTTCAGAAACAATTCCTTAGCCTCTAGTTGCCACCACCATATCCTCATGCTTAGGGTAGAAGCCAAGACTGTATATGTTAAGCAAGTTCTGTTTGAAAGACCCCCCCACCTCCACCCTCTCCTTGGTGCATTCTAGAAGATGCTTTCCTGATGAGCCTCTCTGTTGTCTGTTCTCATCCCCTCACTAAGGGATTTTAGGGAAGTGTTGTCCTGTGGATCCATGTCTCGGCTGAAAGTGATCTAGTCTTGAGTGTCTAAGTGAGTTCAGTATCCCTGGATGCTGACTTGCACCTGGCTCTGTACAGTACAATGGCCTCCTTTCATATTCCATCTTCAGAGTTGTGCACTTATAGAGTGTGAGATGAAAGTGAATCATCCATATCATAGTCACAATTTTAAAAAGTCAGAGTTGGGGAGAAAAGGGATGTAAGAAGACATGATGGAATATATGACTAGATATGGTTAGACAGAGAAGGACATGGGGTTAGGGTGTTAGTTGGGAACTTTAGAAAAAGCAAGCAGAAAAGAATAGATAAAAGACACATAGTAATAATAGGTACAGACACCAGTTCATGTGTACTGCTATGGGATGCATCAAGTGAACAAGCAAGCAAGCAAGCTAGAGAGCCAGCAAACAAGAAAGCCAAATGGATATTAGAGCCAAAGAGACATGAACAGTGTCTAAGTTGCCAGTTCTCTCATGAGCAAATTGTGTTGAGAGTGAGATAAGTCATTGAAAGGTGCTCTGGAAAAATATGGGTCACAAAACAAGATCTAGGAGAGTCATCTCAGAGAGACTCTTAATGAATTTCTAAGCTCATGTCACCTAAGTTCTGGAAATGGAGGCCCAAGGGAAGATTGTGCTTTCCCTAGACAGTCCTGCACAGGCTCAGTTTCCCAGCAACTGGAAAACACAGGGATTGCTGGGAAGACTTCCTCCACCTGGAAGCCCAAGACAGCCAGTTTCACATTAAGAATTACTGGGGTACAGAGCAGCTAGTGGAGCCTCTGCCTGAGCTTTCAGACTCCCTTTGTTCTGTGGTGCTCCATGCCCTAGGTGACAAACCACCAAGGGCTCCTTATACCCCTGAGAATTCCGTGGGTGTCATAGATCCCTTATCATGTGTTCCTGCGGTTTCTAAATTGTATGAACAATTGTGTTTGGGGACTTATTAATCTCAAGCTCAGCAAAAAGTGAGGGGAGAGTGGAGTTGGGGAACATAGGGAGGGAGAGATAAGATAGAAGGGACAAATGGACAGAAGTCTTGCTATGTAGTTTAGGCTGTTCTAAATCCATCATTTTCCTGACTAAGTCTTCCAAGTGCTGTACTTGCAGGCATGTGCATTCATATCTGGATCATATAAGAACCTTAATGTTTAAAAAAAATGCTGCAGGTCCCTGAGTGGCTGCAGTGGGCAGCAGGCCATGAGACCATGCCACAGGTCCTCAGAGTGGTAGCAGGCTGAGCAGCCAGTCCCAGGCAGGGACAACAGAGTTTTCTAAGTGGTTGCAATGGGTCATGAGGGGCAATGAATCCCAGGCAGGGAGCCCCAAATAGGGAGCCACTGGGAGGGTGAGAGACCTTGACAGGCCAGCCTGTCACATGAGGAGAGACGGATGGGCACACCAAGAGACCACATCACAGGTCTCTGAAGGTGACTGGTCCTGGACAGGGAGCCACTTGGTGGGTGAGAGACAGAGACATGGGTAGGCACACCATGCAGAGTGAGGCTGGATATTAATTTAGTGGGTTATGGAGGGGAAAGGCAAAAGGGGAGAATAGCAGAAAGAGAGGAAGAGAGAGAAAGAGAAAGAGGGAGAGTGAGAGAGCAAAACAGAGGGGGTAAGGGAAGAAGTAAGGAGAAAGGACAGACAAAAGCTGCCTCTTCAAAAGAGAGACAGAAAGAAGGGGACTCAGTGGGCAGCAGGCCATGAGACAGGGGAGGGAGTGGGTATGGCTTGTCTCTTAAAGGGACAGGACAGACCATTACACTTAAAACCATCCATTTATTAATATAAGAGTCTATCTGAACAACACTTCACCTTCAGGGCAGCCCAATGGGATGGGCACCAATCCCCTCACATGAGATTGGAGGGACATTAAAGTTGTAGCATTGTCCATGTGTACACATAGACATTTTGTTCCTGCTGTAAGTGGAACAAAATATAGTCTTAATTCCAGACCTTATAGTCTGGAATTAAGGAATCTGGTAATCTTTAAAAAAGCTAGGAAGATGTCAGAAGTGACTAAGATACATCCACCACCACCACCAAACTAGCACATGTTGTAATTTTGTTATTCATTGTGCTCATGTTGTATGCATATGTAAGTATTCTATGGTGTGTGTGTGTGTGTGTGTGTGTGTGTGTGTGTGTGTGTATGTGTGTATTTAAACCAGAGGACAGCGTGTGCATTTGTGGCACTTGGTTTTCTCCTAATATGTGGGTCCTAGAAATAGAACTTATGGTCTCAGAAATGATAGCATGGGGCTTTCTGTGCTAAGACTTTTCACTGGTCCTTACACCAATTCTTTACGGATTTGGGAATCTCTTAACTGCTAGGGGAGCTCCTTCTGCTCCTTCAGCCAATAGACTTTAAGATACTAGCCCACTTGTGTGTGGTCTCATTTGCTTTAAAAAGCAGCAGTAGCCCTGCTCTCTCTCTCTTGCTTCTGGCTCCACTTCCAGCTACTAGACTCTGTTCCTGGTAACACAGAGGGTTGTTGTCTAGGACAGTGATCTGATCTGTACATTTCCCCCTTAAATAAATAACCCTTTTATTAATCATAATTCCAAACTGGTATGGGATTGTTTTGTGACTTACGTCTATACTTAACATTCTCACTAGAATTGCAAGTGAGATTCAAATTCATTATTATTCCTAGCAGTAAACAAATTTTTCTGGCTTTAGGAAAGGGGCAATCTGAAGGTTGTACACTGCCCTGGGGCACATGTCTCATTCTCTGTGTTTAGAGGAAAGTGCATTTGTCTTGGGGAAGGTATTGTGTGCATTGAATTGTTCCTTTTTTTCACCATTCTCCAGAGTTTCTTTGTGTCCAGTCTTGTGGCTCCTAAGGACATTGACCTCAGTCCCAAAGAGAGTTGTTTCAGCAATATGCCCCCAACACACCAGATCTGCTTCTTTTCCTGATAACTGGTCTGAGATGGTCAAGTGTTCCCACTCCTATTGAGAATGGCCCCAACTTTCTGCCTCTAAGAGACTTGCTGGAACTAGGTGCTAGATCACTGCTCACTCCTACCTACTACAAATTTTCCAAATTCCTGGGTTATACTGTTCTGCCCTGTGAATGGCACTGAATAAACTAATTGAGTGTCTTTCTTGATGTGTGAACAGAGGGAATTCTAGAGACTACATCTCAGGAGGAGGCACTCCCTAGTGCTCCCGACAGTCACAGTCCCAATGTACCAGCTCCAGGTACTCCATGATCTACACTAATGGACTCTGTAAATGGAGTGAATTCTGTATCTATTGAATTGTCTAATATGTATGATTCACAAAACAAGAATCACATAGTGTGTGATCTTTGGTATCTGGTGTCTTTTTCTTCACAAAATATCTTCTAGGTTCCTGTGATCTTCAAGTGCTCTTGTCACAGTCTTTCTCAGCAAAAGCACAATTACCTCTTTTCATGTGTTCTGTCAGCAGGTGTGGCCCAGATTTAGGGTGGCTTTTCCTGGTTCTAATAATATAATCAGAAATCTCTCACAAGATGCTCAGCAGCTTCAGTTTTGGTTGATGCCAGATAGAGTCAACAATGAAGAACAATCATCACAGGGCCCTGTCCTCCAACCTCCTTGCTATTCTTACATGTGACCATTTTATTGTTAGGCTCCTAAGGTTCCTTCTAGAAGGGATTCTTTCTACATACTCTATCACATCCATGCCAGGTTTGTGAAGGGACAAACTATTGCCTTGTTTCCTGTTCCATTGTGAGAACCCAGAACAGCAGGTGAAAGATGCCATGTGTTTAATATAGTGGAACAATAAACAATATGTAAATAAACAACTCAATAAAATGATAAAACCAGCAGTTCCTTAAACTTGCCCAATATGCACTTGTCTGTCTCTAATTTCTATTACTTTCTTCTGATGACCAGAATAACTTCTTGTCCCCAAAGTCCAGTTGACTCCAGCTGTGTGAATCATCAGCTTTTGCTGCCTTGTCATCTTCTGACAGAAGTATCTGGGAAAAACCCTTTGAGTGGTGTCCCTGAAACTCAATGTTGACACACTGCTCTGTGGTGACAAGCATGTGTTTATGGAAAATGTAATTTATTTAATTCAATCATCTAGAAAGATGTCTCTGGGCAGTATTGGCCAGTCAGCAGGCAGCTCTCAACTCATCTCTGAGATTCTAAATTTCTACCTGCCTCACTAAGCTCTCTGTAGCCCAGGGAGAGTCACCAGGGGCTTTGGCAAGGTAGAATCATAGAACAACCTCTTCCACCAGCCACAGAAATAGCACAACAAACACAGCAGCCACCCTTCAAGTAAAACAGAGAACTGTGTGCCAAGGGAGGACAATGACACTCCTGTTTCTACTAATCTTGTTAGTCTGGACCTGTGGTGACTATAGTTCAAGGACTGTCTCTCCCCTGGGAAATGGCTTCGGGTTTTCTGGAGAACACTTTGCAAACAGACCTCACGAGGTTACTCAAATCCTTCCAAGGAGTGAGACGTGCAAAGGTCAGAGTGAGAAGGCAGGAGGTGGGCATAAAAAGTGATCCTGGCAGATAGCAAGGAGTTGCATTGACGAGGTGGTGGATTCTCTTCTTCCAGTAATGGTTTCACACTAAAGAAGCTTCTAGAATTATTAAGAAAACAAACAGTGGGAAGGTAGGTAAGGAGATAACTTCTGATAAATGTACTAATATCTTCATCCTGGAGAGTAGCATTTCATGTGGGGAGCCTGTGAAACTCATAATGCCCAAAGGTGCAAGGTTCTCAGAAGTTCTGGGTCCAGGGCCTTTGGAGAAGGGTATGACAGATGGCCACAAGAAAGCACAGAGTTCAAGTTTGGACTGTTTCCTAGTGAGACCCAGACAATCTGATACCAGGGATTGTAATCCAGTGGGAGGTAGGACCCATTACTTGGTTCAGATTGTAAGATCCTGGCCTTGACTCTGCAGCTGAGGGAGAAGTATGGAGATACTGTCACAGACTACATGGGTCCCAGCCTATTCTATCCCTGGGTGGACATGAGGTGATATGGGAGGCCCTAGTGGAGCAGGCTGAATATTTCTCTGAATGAAGTTCATCATTGTCATCTATCCTGTCTTCCAGGAAATCAGTGAGTGGTGGGACCCGGTTAGTAGCTGGAGAATGGAAATTAATGTGCATGCTCATGTCTTCCTGCTCTACCATGCCAATCATATTTGGTCTTCACCAGTGGAAAGCCTTGTTACATTCCTGAGCATTTCTGTCTGAACACTATGGAGGGCTTTGCGATGGAAAAATGGAACACATAGCCATAAATCAGGAGGAAGATGAGAGTGTAGAGGCCCAAAAATGCCAAAGGTCAGAGTTGGGACTTGTTTTTATTCCTTCAAGGTTATTATGCTTCTTCCTCAGACAAATTTCCCACCTAGATGTAAATCAGAGAGTTCTGATTGCTCAAAATTATTGTCAACAGGTATGGCTAATTGCCAGATATTGTGCTCCTGGAATAGGGAAGTGGTTTGTTCCTATCTCAAACAAAAGTCTAAGGATCCAGCTAAGTTCCAGTTCCCTTTATGGAAATAACTTAGGATTTCACTCTCCCTCTATACCTTCCCATCCCTCCCCTTCTGTCCCTCCTTTCATCCCTTCCTTGCTGCTTCCTGACATCCATTTTTCTTTTTTCCTTCCATCAGTCCATCTTCTGTTCTTCATCCTTTATTCCAATCTCCTCTCCTTTTTCCTCCCTCCCTCCCTCCCTCCCTTTCTTTCTTCCTTGCTTCCTTCCTTCCTTCCACAAGTATTCCAGGCTTGCCTTGAACTTTCCATGTGGCAGAAGATTATCTTGAACTCCTTGATATGATCTTCTTGCCTTTATTGGTATGCATGCCTGCTATTTTTGATACTGATGATAGAAGCCAAGCCACCCAAGCAGGACCAACCAACATTCTACCTACTTAGCTATATCTCCAACCATCTTTTGTGTCTCTCTTGGGTAGCTTCTGCCTGTTTCTCTGAGGTTATTCCTATTCTCTGTCTCTCCCTCTCTCATGTATTCATTCCCTACCTACTTCCCCTTATTTCTTTTAGCTTTTGAATGAAAAAACCCATTTCTTTTCTCTGACTTTTTCTTGTTCTCTGTGTCCTCAGAAGCCCTTTCTCCTGGGCTTTCTTCATGTAACAAAGGATAATCTTTAACTTATGATCTTCTTGCCTCTGCAGGTGTTCTTGTGCCAGATACATCCCTTTATTACTTAGTGCTTAAAGGAATATTTAGGTGGTGGTCATTACATGATACCATGAACCTGGAGAGGGATTGAAAGGTATTTTGAAGGAGCATAGGAAAAAGAGAGGCATAAAGAAACATTGCTGTCTTTCTCCTCCCTCTTTGGAGTCTTCTCACTTTTCCTCAGTTTACTAACCCAGTCTTATAAAATCTCATTCAGTCAGTCACATGGTGTATGTGATTTCAAATACTAGGAGGAATGAGGGAAAAATGAGGGAGGGGTTTCAGTTTTCAATACTTACACGGGCTACAGAGAGAGTTCAAGGACAGCATAATCAATTTAATGAGGGATCTTGACTTAATAAGAGAGGGAGGAAGAGAGGGAGGATGGAAGGGGAGAAAGAAAGGTAAGTCACTGTGTCAGAGGAATTGCCTAGCATGTTTGTAATCATGGGTTTGTAGTTCCTGGTTTGGGAATTAGAATGATACTGGCTTCATAGAACAACTTTGAAGTGATTCTTATGTTTCTTTCTGTTTTTATAAAAGAGTTTAAGAAAGATTGGTTGTGAGTCTTTGAAAATCTGGTGACACTCTTCTGTGAATCAACATAGGCCTAACTATTTAGAGTTGGAAATCTTCTTTTTACTATTACAACTCCCTTGTTTGTCATGGGTCTACTTAGTAGGCCCACCCATGCAACTGGAGGGAAATTGTTGACAGAGGTTTCTGTCCAGTCCAGTCCTGCAGCTATTGAGTTCCAAAGAAACACACAGAGGCTTACATTAATTATAAACTGGTTGGCCTATAAGCTCAGGCTTTATTATTAACTAATTCTTACTTCTTAACCCATAATTCTTGTCTGTTAGTCACGTGGCTTTGTACATTTTATCAGTGAGGCATTCTCATCTTTCTTCCTCTACATCTGGGTGATGACTACAGACTAAACCTTTTCTCTTTCCAAAATTCTCTTGTCCTGGTCATCCCACCTATACTTCTTGCCTGGCTATGGGCCAATTAGCATTTTATTAAACCATCACAAATGAAAAATCTTTACAAGACCATTGTCCCACATCAGGAAATCATGCCTGGTACTGGAAAGCCTGCCAACTTCCAAGGTCATGGACCTCAGAAAAGGATATATTCCCATTGATTTTTGGATTGATTCCTTACTACATTCTAAATCTTATTATTTTGCCCATAGACAAGTGGTCTATGATAAAATTCTCATCACAGAATATGGGATCATCACAGAAAACCATAATGGACACAGTGCAAAGAAGAACAGATCATGGGAAATCCAACTCTCAAATATACGTCTAAATCACAGATCCCGCATCTATGGATGAGGGCACATCAGCAAAGAAGAGAGCCAGAATACTAGGCCATCTGCTGTGAAACAGTTTCTACTAGAAATTGTTTTGTAAACAAGACTTGAATGATGGCAATATCAATAGATGTGTTAACATGGAAAGGGGATATAAAACTAGCCAGCACAGCTGAGGAGGTCATAGGTCCAAAGGTAGAAGGTGATATTGTTATTTTTTTAAATGGTCATGTTGTCAAATTGCCTTCTAACTATATTTATGTCCATGGCCTTGGGCTGCTCCCAGCATTGGTCAGAGAGGCTTCTTTCAGCAGTGGGCAGCCATCAGTGCAGAAATTCATAAGTTCTCAAAGTGTTGAGAATAAGAGACTGAGCGCTCAGCTCTAAAGGGGTCATATTTATTAACCACCTCACAGAGGCTCATTGAAGAGAAGGCAAAAGGGATGAGAGAGCCAGAGATAAATTGTGGTGAATTGTAAATCTTGGGATATGGCATGACTATCAAACTGATAGAGTGACAAAAGCTAAAGACAAAACTTAAAATCAAGACGCCTAAAATTTGTCATAAGTGAGGGAGATGCTTTCCAGGTCCCTCACCTGTGTTTGGAGATATTGAGAGTTAAGAGCTGCTGGAAGAGGTAAAATCATTATTTTTAAGGATACGACATGGTTTTCCATGCTCCACACCCATGTACATTTGGGCAACACTAATTTCAGTTAGTGGGTTATCAAAAATGAAGACTTGAGGGAAATAGGTTACATGACTGGGGAATATGAAAGGATCTTGAGGAAAATGAACAATGGATGTGATCATATTTCATTGAATATATGCACTTAATTGTCAAGAATAAAGAGAAATATTTTATTAAATTGCCTTACTCTAATTATATCATCTTCCAGTTAGTCAAATTAAGATGTCATGTTTGTGAGCCGTGGTTTGTAAACTGAGAAACCAGCTTCAGTGGTACATATATTAGAAAATGAAGGAAAGAAAACAGCATAAATTCTTATTCATGAGATATCGGGCATACAAAAAAATACTGTTAGCCTTTCATGTTAACTTTATCTTTTTCCTAAAATAAATAATCTTTAATTAGATTTTTTTCTGTTTGTTGGTTTTTTGTTTTTCAAAATAGGTTTCTCTGTGTGTCCCTGCCTGTTCTAAAACTCACTCTGTAGATAAGGCTGGCCTTGAACTTACAGAAATCCATCCCTTTGCCTCTACCCCTCAAGTTCTGGGATTAAAAGTGTGCACCACCACTCTCTGGATTGAATTTTAATTTTAATTATTGATTTTAAATGATGTGAATGTATGCTCGTGTGTACATGCACATGAATGAAATACATGGGAGCACAGAAAACAGCCTCATCATCCTCCTAGAAGGCTAGTTCCAGGCACTTGTGAACTGCCCAGTGAGAACACTGGGAACCCAATTCAGGTCCTATGAATAAGAGTATAGTGCCCTAACCTCTGAGCTGCTACCACAGCAATTTACAAAATTTAGATTAAATGCTCGAATAGTTAAATGAGGCTTATTGTTGTAGTCTTACTAGAGCTTTAGAAATGAGACATAGTAATCACAGCTGGTAATACAAACAGAGCAGTCACTGGGTAAAAAGACACATTGATCCATTACCTTTTCATATATGATGCAATGCAGACACCATAGAAGAGAACATCCTCTATTGTCATTGCTAAGACCATGAAAGTGAAAAAAAAAAAAAAACCCAAGTCCTATGTAGGTAAAGGGACTTGATCTAAGACGGCGTCTTTGGGTTAAGATGGACTCATGATTGAAAACATATGCCTCAATGGTCCTTGGGCCAAATTTTTTTCACATGGGAGAAGGTTTAAACAGTGCAACTAAATTTAAACAAGTCAAAACAAAATGTGAATGTGCACAAAACTGTAGTCTATCCTATTGGTTTTTTTCTGAATTCTACTTTATTTATTTATTTGTTTGTTTGTTTGTTTGTTTGTTTGTTTATTATTTTTAAATTTTTATTAAATAGATTCTTTTTAAAAGTATTTATTTATTTATTATGTATATAGTATTCTGCCTGCATGTATCCCTGCAGAACAGAAGAGGGCACAAAAAACCATGTGCTTGCTGGGAATTGAACTCAGGACTTTTGGAAGATCAGGCAAAGCTCTTAAACACTGAACCATCTCTTCCACCCCTGAATTCCATTTTAATTTTTTTTCTTATTTATTTTTAATTAAAAAATTTTTGCCTCCTCCCCACTCCCCATTTTCCCTTCCCCTCCCTCTCCAGTCCGAAGAGTAGTAAGGGTGCCCTGCCCTGTGGGAAGTCCAAGGTCATTCCCCCCTCCATCCAGGTCTAGGAAGGTGAGCATCCAAACAGGCTAGGCCCCCCCAAAGCCAGTATATGTAGTAGGATCAAAATCCAATGCCATTGTCCTTGGCCTCTCAGCAGCCCTTGTTGTCTGCCATGTTCAGGGACTCAGGTTTTATCCCATGCTTTTTCAGTCCCAGTCCAGCTGGCCTTGGTGAGCTCCCCTTAGATCAGCCCCACCATTTCTGTGGGTGGGTGCACCCGTTGCGGTCCTGAATTCCTTGCTCATGTTCCCCCTCCTTCTGCTCCTCATTTGGACCTTGGAAACTCAGTCTGGTGCTCCAATGTGGGGCTCTGTCTCTATCTCCATCCATCACCAGATGAAAGTTCTATGGTGATACACAAGATATTCATCAGTATGGTTATAGGATCTGGCCATTTCAGGCTCCCTCTTCTCAGCTGCCCAAGGAACTAGCTGGAGCATCTCCCTGGATATGTGGGAACCCCTCTAGAGTCAAGTCTCTTGCTGACCCTATAATGGCTCCTATAATTAAGATATATGCTTCCCTGCTCCCATATCCATCCTTCCTATATCCCAAGCATCCCATTCCCCCATGCTCTCCCCATCCTCCCCTTCATACTTTTTTCTCCCCATCTCCCCTTATCTCCATCTCACCCCACCCCCAAGTTCCCAATTTTTGCCTGGCAGTCTTCTCTATTTCCAATATCCAGGAGGATAACTATATGTTTTTCTTTGGGTTCACCTTATTTAGCTTCTTTAGGATCACGAATTATAGGCTCGATGTCCTTTATTTATGGCTAAAAATAAATTATGAGTGAGTACATCCCATGTTCATCTTTTGGGGTCTTGGTTACCTCACTCAGAATAGTGTTTTCTATTTCCATCCATTTGCATGCAAAATTCAAGATGTCATTGCTTTTTACTGCTGAGTAGTACTCTAATATGTATATATACCACACATTCTTTATCCATTCTTCCATTGAAGGGCATCTAGGTTGTTTCCAGGTTCTGGCTATTACAAATAATGCTGCTATGAACATAGTTGAACGAATACTTTTGTAATAAGATAGGGCATCTTTTGGATATATTCCCAAGAGTGGAATTGCTGGGTCCTGGGGTAGGTTGATCCCCAATTTCCTGAGAAACTGCCACACTGCTTTTCAGAGTGGTTGCACAAGTTTGCATTCCCACCAGCAATGGATGAGTGTACCCCTTACTCCACAACCTCTCCAGCAAAGGTTATCATTGGTGTTTTTGATTTTAGCCTTTCTGACAGGTGTAAGATGGTATCTCAAAGTTGTTTTGATTTGCATTTACCTGATCGATAAGGAGGTTGAGCATGGCCTTAAGTGTCTTTTGGCCATTTGAACATCTCCTGTTGAGAATTCTCTGTTGAGTTCAGTGCCCCATTTTTTAAAATTGGGTTAATTAGCATTTTAACGTCTAGTCTCTTGAGTTCCTTATATGATTTGGAGATCAGACCTTTGTCAGTTGCAGGGTTGGTGAAGATCTTTTCCCAGTCAGTAAGCTGCCTTTGTGTCTTAGTGACAGTGTCCCTTGCTTTACAGAAGCTGCTCAGTTTCAGGAGGTCCCATTTATTCACTATTGCCCTCAATGTCTGTGCTGCTAGGGTTATATGTAGGAAGTAGCCTCCTGTACCCATATGTTTTAGAGTACTTCCCAATTTCTCCTCTAACAGGTTCAGTGTGCTCAGATTGATATTGAGGTCTTTAATCCATTTGGACTTGAGTTTTGTGCATGGTGATAGATATGGATCTATTTTCATTCTTCTACAGGTTGACATCTAGTTATGCCAGCACCATTTGTTGAAGATGCCCTCTTTCTTCCATTGTGTACTTTTGGCTCCTTTATCGAAAATCAGGTGTTCATAGGTTTGTGGGTTAAGATCCAGGTCTTCTATATGATTCCATTGGTCGACATCTCTGTTTTTATGCCAATACCAAGCTGTTTTCAATACTGTAGCTCTGTAATAGAGTTTGAAGTCAGGGATGGTAATGCCTCCAGAAGATCCTTTATTGTATAAGATTGTTTTGGCTGTCCTGGGTTTCTTGTTTTTCCATATAAAGTTGATTATTGTCCTCTCAAGACCTGGGAAGAATTTTGATGGGACCTTGATGGGGATTGCATTGAATCTATAGATTGCCTTTGGTAGAATTGCCATTTTTACTATGTTGATCCTCCCAATCCAAGAGAAAGGGAGATCCTTCCACTTTCTGGTATCCTCTTCAATTTCTTTCTTCAAGGACTTAAAGTTCTTGTCAAATAGATCTTTCACTTCCTTGGTTAGAGTTACCCCAAGATATCTTATGCGATTTGTGGCTATCGTGAAAGGTGATACTTCTCTGATTTCCCTCTCTGCTTCCTTATCCTTTGTGTATTGGAGGGCAACTGATTTTTTGGAGTTGATCTTGTATCCTGCCACATTACTAAAGGAGTTTATCAGCTGTAGGAGTTCTTTGGTGGAGTTTTTGGGGTCACTTATGTACACTATCATATCATCTGCAAATAATGAAAGTTTAACTTCTTCCTTTCCAATTCGAATCCCCTTGATCTGCTTATGTTGTCTTATTGCTATTGCTAGAACTTCAAGCACTATATTGAAGAGATAAGAAGAGCATGGACAGCCTTGTCATGTTCCTGATTTTAGTGGGATGGCTTTGAGTTTCTCTCTGTTTAATTTGATGTTAGCTGTTAGCTTGCTGTAAATAGCCTTTATTATATTTAGGAATGACCCTTGTATTCTTAATCTCTCCAAGACCTTTATCATAAAAGGGTGCTGAATTTTGTCAAATGCTTTTTCTGCATCTAATGAGATGAACATATGTTTTTTTTCCTTCAGTTTATTTATATGATGGATTACATTGATAGATTTTCATATGTTGAACCAGCCTTGCATCTCTGGGATGAAGCCTACTTGATTGAAGTGGGTAATCTTTCTAATGTGTTCTTGGATTCGGTTTGCTAGTATTTTATTGAGAATTTTTGCATCAATGTTCATGAGTGAGATTGGCCTATAATTCTCTTTCTTGGTTGAATCTTTGTGTTTTTGGTATCAGGGTAATTGTAGTTTCATAAAAGGAATTTGGCAATGACTTTTCTGTTTCTATATTATGAAATACATTAAGGAGTATAGGTATTAGGTTTTCTTGGAAGTTCTGGTAGAATTCTGCATTGAAACCATCTATCTGGTCCTGGGCTTTTTTTGGTAGGGAGGTTC
Organism: Arvicola amphibius; assembly: GCF_903992535.2. Classification (NCBI taxonomy): domain Eukaryota; kingdom Metazoa; phylum Chordata; class Mammalia; order Rodentia; family Cricetidae; genus Arvicola; species Arvicola amphibius. The sequence continues at coordinate 72,011,407 of NC_052054.1, read as the reverse complement.
TTGATAACAGTTGCTAATTCTTTGCGACTAACAGGTCTATTCAGATTGATCATCTAGTCCTGGTTTAACTTTGGTATATGGTACTTATCTAAAAAATGGCTATTTCTTTTACATTTTCCAATTTTGTGGCATACAGGCTTTTGTAGTAAGATCTAATGATTCTCTGAATTTCCTCTGTGTCTGTGGTTATGTCCCCTTTTTCATTTCTGATCTTATTAATTTGTGTGTTCTCTCTCTGCTGTTTGATTAGTTTGGCTAGGGGTTTGTCAATCTTGTTGATTTTCTCCAAGAACCAGCTTTTTGTTTCATTGATTCTTTGGATTGTTTTCTGTGTTTCTATTTTGTTGATTTCTGCCCTCATTTTCATTATTTCCAGTCTTCTACTCCTCCTAGGTGAGTCTGCTTCTTTTTTTCTAGAGCTTTCAGGTATGCTGTTAAGTTCCAATGTGTGCTTTCTCCATTTTCTTTAAGTGGGCACTTAGTGTTATGAACTTTCCTCTTAGCACTGCTTTCATAGTGTCCCAAAGGTTTGAGTATGTTGTACCTTTATTTTCATTAATTTCAAGGAAGACTTTGATTTCTTTCTTTATTTCTTCCTGACCCAGGTGTGGTTCAGTAGTTGACTGTTAAGTTTCCATGAGTTTGTAGGCTTTCTGGGGGTAGCATTGTTGTTGATTTCTAATTTTAATCCATGGTGATCCGATAAGACATAGAGGTGTTTACTAATATTTTTTTGTAACTGTGGAAGTGTGATTTGTTACTGAGTATGTGGTCAATTTTCGAGAAGGTTCCATGAGCCGCAGAGAAGAATGTATATTCTTTTCTATTTTTGTGGAATGTTCTATAGATGTCTGTTAATTCCATTTGGTTCATTACCTCCAATAAGACTCTTAATTCTTTGTTAGGTTTCTGTCTGATTGACCTTTCCATTGGTGAGAGAGGTGTGTTGAAGTCTCCTACTATTAGTGTGTGTGGTTTGATGGCTGCCTTGAGTTCTAGCAATGTTTCTTTTACATAAGTGGGTGTTTTTATATTAGGGGCATAGATATTCAGTATTGAGAATTTATTCGGATGAATTTTTCCTGTTATGAATATAAAATGTCCCTCTCCATCTCTTCTGATTGATTTTAGTTTGAAGTCAACTTTGTTAGAAATTAGTATGGCCACACCTGCTTGTTTCTTAGGTCCATTTGCTTGATAAACCTTTTCCCAACCTTTTACTCAGAGTAGATGTCTGTCTTTGTGGTTGAGGTGTGTTTCTTGTAAACAGCAGAATGTTGGATCCTGTTTTCTTATCCAATCTCTTAGCCTGTGCCTTTTTATAAGTGAATTGAGTCCATTGATATTAAGTGAAATTAATGACCTGTGGTTGTTAACTCCGGTCATCATTTTTTTGGTAGTAGAGATTGTATGTTTCCCTTCTTTGAAGTGTGCTGGTGAAGGGTCGCTAGATGTCTGAGTTATTATGGCAGTTGTTGGACTCCTTGGTTATGTGATTTTCCTTCTATTGCTTTCTGTATGGCTGGATTTGTGGCTAGGTATTGTTTAAATTTGTTTTTATCCTGGAATATTTTTATTCTCCATTCATATTGAAGGAAAGCTTGGCTGGGTATCGTAATCTGGGCTTGCATCCATGGTCTCTTATTTTCTGCAGAACATCTATCCAGGACCTTCTGGCTTTCATGGTTTCCATAGAGAAGTCAGTTGTAAGTCTGATAGGTTTACCTTTATAAGTTATTTGACCTTTTTCCTTTGCAGCTCTTAATATTCTTTCTTTATTCTGTATGTTTTGTCTTTTGATTATAATATGGCGAGGGGATTTTTTTTGATCCAGTCTATTTGGTGTTCTGTAAGCTTCTTGAACCTACATAGGAATATCTTTCTTTAGGTTGGGAAAGTTTTCTTCCATAATTTTATTAAATATATTTTCTGGACCATTGAGCTGTAATTCTTCTCATTCTTCTACCCCTATTATTCTTAGGTTTGGTCTTTTTATTGTGTCCCAGATTTTCTGAATGTTGTCATGAGAATTTGTTGGAATTGCTGTTTTCTTTGATCAGTGCATTTATTTTCTCTATGGTATCTTCAGAATCTGAGATTCTTTCTTCTATCTCTTGTATTCTGTTTGTTATGCTTGTTTCTGTAGTCTCTATTCGTTTATGTAGATTTTCCATATCCAGCCGGCCCTCAGTTTGTGTTTTCTTCCTTGCCTCCATTTCAGTTTTCAAGTCTTGCACTGTTTCCATTATCTGTTTGATTGTTTTTCCTTGATTTCCTAGGATATCATTTATGGATTTACTCAATTCTTCAAACTTTTTGTTATTCTTCTCATCCATTTCTTCAAGGGAGTTTTTTTACCTTCTGTTTAAGGAACTCTATCACTTTCATAAAGTCCGTTTTTTCTACTTCTTCTTGATTAAGGTGTTCAAGTCTTCCTGTTGTAAATTTGCTGGGTTCTGGTGCTTTCATCTTGTTTTTCAAATTGTTGGAGGATTTCTTGCATTGGCACCTGCCCATCTCTTCCTCCAACTAATCCCTTATGGATCTTCTTTTACAAGTTCAATTGTCCTTGCTAGTCAGGGAGCTCACAGCCAAAAGGCCTAACTTGCTGCAGGCAGGCTATTAAAACAAAGGACCTCCCACCAGCCTGGTTGCACTCAACACCTGGTCTCAGCACCCTAACAGGCTGAGTTGGGGGATTTTATGGCCCCGAAGAGGGAGGATAAAGGGAGAGATTTCTGGGTGCAAGCTGGGATGTGACAGGAAGAGAGAGGCAGTTTCGGGGAGAATAGCCCCTGCAGGAAGACCAGGAAGTATAGGGGGTTGAGGAATGTCTGTACTCCATCTCCGGGCAGCTGCTGTGGTTCAGGCACTCACTCACGGGAATAAATGATGGATCTTCTGGTAGACAATCAGGTCTCCTTTCTGGCCAGGAAGCTCACCAACAAAGGGCTTACCTTGCTGCAGGCCGGCTGTTGAAACAAAGGAACTTCCACCTGCTTGGGTGCAGTCATAACCTGGTCCCCTTAGTTTTTTTTTTTTTTTTAGATTTGTTTTGATTTTCATTTTTTTGTTTGGAAAGAGAAAGAACATGAGGTTGGGTGGTCATGGACGTGGTAAGGATACAGGATAACTTGGGAGAGGGTGAAAGACCCCCATTCAATAATAGCAGCAGTAACGCCATTTTGCAAGGCATGAAATTTTACCAGCACAAAGGACAGGGAAGATTAGTTAAAGTTCAGTTCAGAGAAACAAGGGCAATGAGGGGCCAAGCA